>NC_086108.1:117582888-117882888 GCF_963921235.1 Mobula hypostoma | reverse complement strand
TCCTTAGTGGGGTCACGATCGAGGGGTAAATAAGAGGAGGTATCCGCGAGTTGTCGCTGTGCCTCGGCAAGGTAGAGGTCAGTACGCCAGACTACAACAGCACCCCCTTATCAGCGGGTTCAATAATAAGGTTAGGATTAGTGCGGAGGGAGTGGAGAGCAGAGCGTTCCAAAGGGGTGAGGTTGGAATGGGAACAAGGTGCGGTGAAGTCGAGTCGATTGATATCCCGTCGGCAGTTAGCGATAAAGAGATCCAGAGCAGGCAGAAGACCAAAGCAGGGTGTCCATGAAGAAGAGGAGGGTTGAAGACAGGAGAAGGGGTCATCAGTGGGAGTGGAAGAGTCCTTGCCGAAGAAGTAGGCTCGGAGACTGAGATGGCGGAAGAAAAGTTCCACATCATGGCGAACACGGAACTCGCTGAGGTGTGGGCGAAGGGGGACAAAGGTGAGGCCCTTACTGAGGACAGAGCATTCTGCCTCCGACAGTTGAAGGTCGGAGGGAATGGTAAAGACCCGGCACGGATGAAAGCTAGGATCAGAGGGGGGAGGGGGGAGGCTGGGGCTGTCAGTGGAGAGGGGAGGGTTGGGGTGAGAGGAAGATGGAGCCTCTGATCGCCCAGGAGCTGACGGTGGGATCTGAGGGAGACGGGGTTGCAGAGTGGTGGTGGGGGAAGGGGAGAAGGGAGTCACAATAGCAGCACGTGAAGACAGGGCCTGGAGTTCAAGGCTGGAGTCGCAGTTGGTGGTTGCGCAATCACTTTGAATGTCTCCATGGACCATGGAAACATTTAGATCAGTATCTGTTACCAATTTTGCTATATTTCTATCACACAACAAATTATCCTGTCTACTCACCTGCCTGTCCTTCTTGCCATCTTTGCTGCACAATATCTTTGACTTATTTCTATTTTCCTCTTCCTCGACCCTAACACCCTGGTTTCCTTCCCCCTGCCAACTTGATTTAAACCCTCCCTAACAGGCTTGGGGTAAATCCACCCCCTCATGTGGCTCTTGGACTGCAAAAGATACATCCCTCTGATTCTTCATACTACTGATACACAAAGACACGCTGATCTCCATTTTGGAAGTGTCCTCAGTCTCTGACATCACTTCCCCAGGTTCTTGCTGAATCTCAGACACAAGGAGACTTGAACTTTGGCAGTCCACCATAGTGTAGCCACTGTTTAGCGCTCAAGAGACATTGACCAAAAATTTTACAAAACAGAAGAACCTTTCAGAATAAACCAGGGAAGGTAGTGCACCTGTGGCTGACAAGGGAAATCAGGGATAGTATCAATTCCAAAGAAAAAACATACAAATTAGCCAGAAAAAGCGGCTCACCTGAGGACTGGGAGAAATTCAGAGTCCAGCAGAGGAGGACAAAGGGCTTAATTAGGAAAGGGAAAAAAGATTATGAGAGTAGACTGGCAGGGAACATAAAAACTGACTGTAAAAGCTTTTATAGATATGTGAAAAGAAAAAGATTGGTCAAAACAAATGTAGGTCCCTTATAGTCAGAAACAGGTGAATTGATCATGGGGGACAAGGACATGGCAGACCAATTGAATAACTACTTTGGTTCTGCCTTCACTAAAGAGGACATAAATAATCTTCTGGAAATAGTACGGGACCGAGGGTCTAGTGAGATGGAGGAACTGAGGGAAATACATGTTAGTAGGGAAGTGGTGTTAGGTAAAATGAAGGGATTAAAGGCAGATAAATCCCTGGGGCCAGATGGTCTGCATCCCAGAATGCTTAAGGAGGTAGCCCAAGAAATAGTGGATGCATTAGTGATAATTTTTCAAAACTCTTTAGATTCTGGACTAGTTCCTGAGGATTGGAGGGTGGCTAATGTAACCCCGCTTTTTAAAAAAGGAGGGAGAGAGAAACCAGGGAATTATAGACCGGTTAGCCTAACATCGGTGGTGGGGAAAACGCTAGAGTCAGTTATCAAAGATGTGATAACAGCACATTTGGAAAGCAGTGAAATCATCAGACAAAGTCAGCATGGATTTGTGAAAGGAAAATCATGTCTGATGAATCTCATAGAATTTTTTGAGGATGTAACTAGTAGAGTGGATAGGGGAGAACCAGTGGATGTGGTATATTTGGATTTTCAGAAGGCTTTTGACAAGGTCCCACACAGGAGATTAGTGTGCAAACTTAAACATGTGTGCATAACCAATTTCCCCCGGGATCAATAAAGTATGACTATGACTATGACTAAAGCACACGGTATTGGGGGTATGGTGTTTATGTGCATAGAGAATTGGTTGGCAGACAGGAAGCATAGAGTGGGAATAAACAGGACCTTTTCAGAATGGCAGGCAGTGACTAGTGGGGTACTGCAAGGCTCAGTACTGAGACCCCAGTTGTTTACAACATATATTAATGACTTAGACGAGGGAATTAAATGCAGCATCTCCAAATTTGCGGATGACATGAAGCTGGCCGGCAGTGTTAGCTGTGAGGAGGATGCTAAGAGGATGCAGGGTGACTTGGATAGGTTAGGTGAGTGGGCAAATTCATGGCAGATGCAATTTAATGTGGATAAATGTGACGTTATCCACTTTGGTGGCAAAAACAGGAAAACAGATTATTATCTGAATGGTGGCCGATTAGGAAAAGGGGAGGTGCAACGAGACCTGGGTGTCATTATACACCAGTCATTGAAAGTGGGCATGCAGGTACAGCAGGTGGTGAAAAAGGCGAATGGTACGCTGGCATTTATAGCGAGAGGATTCGAGTACAGGAGCAGGGAGGTACTACTGCAGTTGTACAAGGCCTTGGTGAGACCACACCTGGAGTATTGTGTGCAGTTTTGGTCCCCTAATCTGAAGAAAGACATCCTTGCCAGAGAGGGAATGCAAAGAAGGTTCACCAGATTGATTCCTGGGATGGCAGGACTTTCATATGAAGAAAGACTGGATCGACTAGGCTTATACTCTCTGGAATTTAGAAGATCGAGGGGGGATCTTATTGAAACGTATAAAATCCTAAAGGGATTGGACAGGCTAGATGCAGGAAGATTGTTCCTGATGTTGGGGAAGTCCAGAACGAGAGGTCACAGTTTGTGGATAAAGGGGAAGCCTTTTAGGACCGAGATGAGGAAAAACTTCTTCACACAGAGAGTGGTGAATCTGTGGAATTCTCTGCCACAGGAAACAGTTGAGGCCAGTTCATTGGCTATATTTAAGAGGGAGTTAGATATGGCCCTTGTGGCTGAAGGGATCGGGGGTATGGAGGGAAGGCTGGTACAGGGTTCTGAGTTGGATGATCAGCCATGATCATACTGAATGGCGGTGCAGGCTCGAAGAGCCAAATGGCCTACTCCTGCACCTATTTTCTATGTTTCTATGTTTCTAGGAAGAGAAATTGCTCTACTTCACTACCAAAATGACACTCGACACTCCAAAACCTTCTGACTGTCTCCAAACCTGTTCTTTTAGGATTTTGCTGGTGATATTCTAAGTGTAGGAGAGAGAGTTCATACAGTGTGAACCTCTCTCAGTATTCCCTCTCTCAAAGTGTGACCTTCCTTCAGTACTGTCCCTCCCAGTGTGACTCTCCCTCAGTACTGCCCCTCCCACAGTGTGACCTTCCGTCAATACTCTCCCTCAGTACCACCCATTTCACGATGTGACCCTCCCTCAGTACCACCCCTCCCACACTTTGACCCTCCCTCGGGACCACCCCTCCGACAGTGTGACCCTCCCTCGGTACCACCCCTCCCACAGTGTGACCCTCCCTCAGTACCACACCTCCCACAGTGTGACCCTCCCTCAGTAACACCCCCCCCCCACAGTGTGACACTCTCTCAATACCACCCTCCCACAGAGTGACCCTCCCTGAGTACCACCCCTCCCACACTGTGACTCTCCCTCGGGACCACCCCTCCCACAGAGTGACCCTCCCTCAGTACCAACCCCCCCACAGTGTGACCCTCCCTCAGTACCACCCCTCTCACAGTGTGACAATCTCTCAATACCATCCTCACACAGTGCTGCCCCCCCACAGAGTGACTCTCCCTCAGTACCACCCCTCCCATAGTGACCCTCCCTCAGTACCACCCCTCCCACAGTGTGACCCTCCCTCAGTACCACCCCTCCACAGTGTGACCCTCTCTCAATACCACCCTCCCACAGTGCTGCCCCTCCAACAGAGTGACCCTCCCTCAGTACCAACCCTCCCACAGTGTGACCCTCCCTCAGTACCACCCCTCCCACAGTGTGACAATCTCTCAATACCACCCTCGCACGGTGCTGCCCCCCCCACAGAGTGACTCTCCCTCAGTACCACCCCTCCCATAGAGTGACCCTCCCTCAGTACCACCCCTCCCACGGTGTGACCCTCCCTCAGTACCACCCCTCCCACAATGTGACCCTCTCTCAGTACCACCACCCCACAGTGTGACCTTCCCTCAGTACCACCCTTCCAATAGTGTTGGCCTCCCTCACTATCACCCCTCCCACAGTGTGACCCTCCCTCACTACCACCCCTCCCACAGTGTGACCCTCCCTCACTACCACCCCTACCACAGTGTGACCCTCCCTCACTACCACCCCTCCCACAGTGCTACTCCTGCAGTGAATTATTTCCTCCCTGAGAAATGCACTCACCCATATCCAGTGGCGTATCTTGTTTCTTGTCTCCATTGAAGCAATTCTGTATTAAAGATCAGGCAAATGAGTAATGGAACAGGCTATTCATGATCATGCAGGATTATTTTTCCACGCTATCCTACTATCTTTCTCCCCAAGTGTTGTGTGTCCAGCCCTCTCTCTGCCTTTACACGTCCATGTTCTGCTGTTTTATTTTCGAGATACAACATGGAACAGCCCTTCCTGCCCTTCAAGGTTGGATAGATTTTGGCATTGTAGGGGAATTAAGGGTTATGGGGAAAAGGCAGGTAGGTGGAGATGAGTCCATGGCCAGATCAGCCATGATCTTATTGAATGACGGGGCAGGCTCGACGGGCCAGATGGCCTACTCCTGCTTCTATTTCTTGTGTTACCTGTGCCACCCAGCAACCCAATGATTTAAAGCCCAGCTTAAATCATGGGGCAATTTACATGACCAATTAACCCACTAAATGGTAAGTCTTCGGACTATGGGAGGAAACTAGAGCACCTGAGGAAAATCCACGTGCACATGGGACGAAATGTACAAACTTGCTTACAGAGGATGCAGGAATTGAAATCTGAACTCCAATGCTCTGAGCTGTATTAGCGTCACACTAATCTCCTCATGTTTCTTGCAACAACCTTATGTTTACTGCAACAGTCTGCGATTTCTCCACAAATTTATTTCTGTTCTAAGGAATAAAGACTTAGCTTAGCTGATCTTTCCCGATAACTCAGGACTCCTTGTAAATCCTTTCCGCACTCTTTCCACTGGTTAATGTCAAGTGATGTGATAAAGGTAGTGGGCAAGAAGCTAAATTCACACATACATACTTGCATACACAATTACACAAGGACACATGAACACACATGCACACCAGCATGCAAGGAAATCTTTGTGTGTGTAACACGCTGTAAGGTTTCACTGCTAATGTAATGATTTCCCTGTAATGTTCCACTGCTAAGGTAATGTTTTCTCTGTCACAGAAATGTTTGGGTTATGACTAGAGATAATGGGGCATGTTAGCTAATGAGCGGGATGTTGTTCTTTCTTGTGTAGCTGGGAGCCGCAAATTCGTGGTCTTTTGCCGGGGAGAGATGAGGAGAGAAGACGCGAATGGAGAGAGTTGGTAGACAGCTGGTCGGAGTGGACTTGGAGCGAGCGTCCGAAGGTCAGTGACGATCGGAGGAGGGTGATGGTGGACAAACAGCTTTATCAGTGAGCTCCAACGTTGTGCGTTAGACTGTTTCATGAGAATGGGCCCTTTTTTTTTGTTTTCTTTATTAACCATATAGTCAAATTAAGAATTATAAAGCTCAATCGTTCCATCGCATTTTGTGTACTGTTTGTTATTTTGTGGTACTGATTTGTAACAGGGGACACGTTGTGCAGCATCCACCCAAACCAGATTTCTTAAGTTTGACCAGGCCGGGGAGCTATCATCCCCTATATTAAGCCACTAGCCGAAGCGAGAGTTACATGTATGAACACAGACACATAAGCATGCAATACAAAAAGGTATATATATAGAAACACATGCATGATGTCAAAAAGCAGTATCAGAACTCACCATATGTTTGCCTCTCCTGGGATCTGAAACAAGATGAAATATGGAATTACTAAGGTCCACAACAGGTTTATGCTTCGGACAATGGTGCTGGTAGCCACTGAAGTTGGAGCTTTACCTCTATTACTGCCCAGCCACCTGACTACTGACCCACTTAACAGAACAGCAGAACCCTTAGCAAATCTACAAAACTACTCTGTCAGACCATCAGAGCTTATGAGACCAGCAGAACCCACCAGACCAGTGGAGCCTCATAGGTACAGTGCTGATAAAAAGCATCCCCCCCACCCCCGAAAGTTTTCATGTTTTATTGTCTTACAACGTCGAAACACAGTGAATTTAATTTGGCTTATTTTGACACTGTTCAACAGAATGACTCTTTTGTGTCAAAATGAAAACGCCTCTACAAGGTGATGTAAATTAATTCCAAATATAAAACATAAAATAGTTGATTGTATAAGTGTTTGCCCCCTTTAATATGACACACCAAATCATTGGTTCAGCAAATTAGTTTTAGAAGTCACATAATTAGTTAAATGGAGATCACCTGTGTGCAGTCAAAGTGTTTCAATTGATTTGTAACAACTCCACAGAGAGGTTATTGAAAAGTACAAGTCAGGAGATGGATACAAGAACATTTCCAAGTCACTGAATATCCCTTGGAGTACAGTTAAGTCAAACAACAAGAAATGGAAAGAATATGGCACAGCTGTAAATCTGCCTGGAGCAGACCGTCCTGAAATGCTGAGTGACAAGAAGGGGACTCGTGAGGGAGGCCACTATGGCAACTCTGGAGGAGTTAGAAGCTTCAGTGGCTGAGATGGGAGAGACTGTGCGTACAACTGTCACAGCTTTATGGAAGAGTGGCAAAGAAAAAGCCACTGTTGAAAAAAACTCACATGAAATCTCGGCTAGAGTTTGCCAGAAGGCATGCGGGAGACTCTGAAGTCAGCTGGAAGAAGGTGATATGGTCTGACAAAACCAAAATTGAGCTTTTTGGCCATCAGACTAAATGTTATTGTTTGGCATAAGCCAAAAACCACACATCATCAAAAACACACCATCCCATCCGTGAAGCATGACATCATGCTGTGGGGATGCTTCAATGCAGCCAGCACTGGAAGGCATGTGAAGGTAGAAGGTAAAATGAATGCTGCAAAATACAGGGAAATTCTGGCAGAAAACCTAATGCAGTCTACAGGAGAACTGCGACATGGGAGAAGATTTGCTTTCCAACAAGACAATGACTCCAAACATAAAGCCAAAGCTACATAGGAATGGTTTAAAAACAATAAAATTAATGTCATGGACAGGCCAAGTCAGAATCCAGACCTCAATCCAATTGAGAATTTGGGTGTTTTTATAGACCCCCAATAGTGAGAGAGACATTGAGGAGCAGATAGAGTTATTGCCCCCTTCCTGTTTCTGACTTCCACCCACAATGACTCAGTACACAATCCCTCTATGACTTCCTCCTTTTCTGCAGCTGTGATACTATCCCTGATTAGCAAAGCCACCTCTTTTGCCTCCCTCCCTGTCCTTCTTGAAACATCTAAAGCCCAGCACTCTGAGCAGCCAATCCTGCCCCTGAGACATCTAAGTTTCGGTAATGACCACAACATCATAGTTCCACATATTGATCCACGCTCTAAGTTCATCCACCTTGTTTATGACGCTCTTTGCATTAAAATAAACACATCTCAAACCATCAGTCTGACTGCATTTTCGCTCTATCATCTGCTCATCCTTCTGCATAAACTCCCTACAAGCTATCAGGTATGACAGGAGAACACACATCATTGTACAATAGTCTCTGCTTTGTTATTTTGTACATTATTATTGTGCATTGGTAAATTATTATTGGGTATATTATTATTCCGTACTTTATTATTTGTTAAATCTGAACACTGCTAAGTGTGTTTTTAAATGTTGCTACAGTAACAAAATTTTCCACTTGGGATCAATAAGTACTTATTACTATTATTATTATTAGCCACCAGGTAAAAGAAAGATGCAGAAACAATAGGGTTATCATATTGAGAGACTGTAACTTCCCTGGTATTGATAAAACTTCCTTAGTACAAGAGGTTTACATGGGGTGAGATTTCTTCAGTGCATTGGCCCAGAGCCATCAAACACTCTTCAAATGACAAGCCATTCAAACCTGAAATCATCTTTGTGAACGCAAACATGAGAAAATCTGCAGATGCTGGAAATTCAAGCAACACACACAAAACGCTGGTGGAATGCAGCAGGCTAGGCAGCATCTATAGGAAGAAGTAAGGTCGATGTTTTGGGTCAACTCCCTTTGTCAGGACTAACGGAATAAAGAGATAGTAAGAGATTTGAAAGTGGGGTCGGGGGAGACCCATAGTCATAGTCATACTTTATTGATCCCAGGGGAAATTGGTTTTCGTTACAGTTGCACCATAAATAATTAAATAGTAATAAAACCATAATATGGTTGATACCATGATATGAAATGATAGGAGAAGACAGGAGGGGGAGGGATGAAACTAAGAGCTGGGAAGATGATTTTCATCTTTGTGAACCTCTTTTGAACCCTCTCAATTTCAGCACATCCTTTCTAAGATAAGCTATCCAAAACTGCTTATAATGCAGTGAGGCCTCACCAGTGCTTTATAAAGCTTCAACATTACACACCTGTTCTTATATTCTAGCCCTCTTGAAATGGATGCTAACATCAGATTTGCCTTCTTCATCACTGACTCAACCTGCAAATTAACCATTAGGGAATCCATGTCACCTTGCAACTCAGAATTTTTGAATTCACCCTCCATTTAAAAAATTATCTATGCTTTTATTTCTTCCTCCAAAGTGCATGACCATACATTTCCCAACACTGTATTCCATCTGCCACTTCTTTGCCCATGCTCCTAATCTGTCTAAGTCCTTCAGTACTCTGTTTGCTTCCTCAAAACTACCTGCTCCTCCACCCATTTGCAAACATGGCCATAAAGCCATCATTCTGTAATCCATATCATTGACATATAACATAAAAAGAAGCAATCCCAACACAGAACCCTGAATACCACGTCAGCAGCAGCCAGAGAAAAGGTTCCCTTTATTCCCATTCAGTTGCTGCTCTATCCATGTCAATATCTTTCCTGTAATACCATGGGCCCTTAACTTGTGAAGCAGCCACTTTCTAAAAATTCAAGTACACAACATATGCCAATTCTTCTTTGTCTATCCTGCTTGTCATTACTTCAAAAAATTCTAACAGATTTGTCTGGCAAGATTATCATTTAAGGCCTTTTTATCATGGGCCTACAAGTACCCCAAATAGGCATCCATTAGTCTCATGAGACCATGGATTTGTGCCTTGGAAGGTTTCCAGGGCACAGGCCTGGGCAAGGTTGTATGGAAGACCAGCAGTTGCCCATGCTGCAAGTCTCCCCTCTCCACGCCACTGATGTTGTCCAAGGGAAGGGCATTAGGACTCATACAGCTTGGCACCGGTGTCATCACAGAGCAATGTGTGGTTAAGTACCTTGCTCAAGGACACACACGCTGCCTCAGCCAAGGCTCGAACTAGCGACCTTCAAATCACTAGACGAACGCCTTAACCACTTGGCCACGTGCCAACACAAAACCATATCCCTAACAATCAACTCCATCATCTTCCCAGCCACTGAGGTCAGACTGCCTGGCCTATAATTTCACAAACATGAGGAAATCTGCAGATGCTGGAAATTCAAGTAACACACACAAAATGCTGGTGAAACCACCAGCACTTTGTATGGGTGGCCTATAATTTCCTTTCTTCTACCTCTCTTCCTTCTTGAAGAGTGGAGTGACATTTGCAATTTTCCAGAACTCTGGAACCATGCCCCAAATAATTAATTCTTCAAAGATCATTACTAATGCCTCCACAATGTCTTCAGCCATTCATTCCAGAACCCTGCAGTGTATACCATCTGATCCAGGTTATTTATCTACCTTCAGACCTTTCAATTTCCCAAGAATGTTCTCCCTAATAATGGCAACTTCACATATTTCTGCCCTGACACCTGCCACCATACTACTTGTGTCTTTCATGGTGAAGACTGATGAAAAATACTTATTCCATTCATTCCTTGTCCCACATTACTACTTCTCCAGTGTCATTTCTCAGTGATTCAATATCTACTCTCGCCTCTCTTCTACACTTTATGTATCTGAAGAAACTTCTGGTATCCTCTTTAGTATTATTAGCTAACTTACCTTCGTCTTCCATCTTTTCCTTCTCCCTGATTTTTTAGTTGCCTTCTGTTGGTTTTTAAAAGCTTCCCAACCCTCAAACATCTGAATTATTTTTGCTCTAATATATGCCTTTTCTTTGGCTTTCATGTTGGCTTTGACTTCTCTTATTAGCCACCTCTTTGGGATGAATATATCCTGCGCATTCCGAATTGCTTCCAGAATTTCAGCCATTGCTGTGTTCTTTTCCTATCAATATTGGCCAGCTACTCTGTCATGCCTCTGTAATTCCCTTTACTCCACTGTAATATTGATACATCTGACCTTAGCTTCTCCTTCTCAAATTTCAGGGTGAATTTGATCACAGGGTCAGAAAGTGTTGAATTATTCTGGATAAAGCTAAGGAACTGCAAGGGTAAAAACACCCTGTGAGTTGTATACAGACCTCCAAATAGTAGTAAGGATGTGGTCTACAAATTATAATGAGAAATAGAAAATGCATGCCAAAAGGGCAAAATAGTCATGTGGGATTTTAGATAGATAGATTGAGAAAATTGGGTTGGTGCTGGATTACAGGAAGGGGAATTTCTAGAGTGCCTATGAGAGGAGCTCATGCTTGAGCCTACCAGAGGATCAGCCATTCTGGATTGGCTGTTTTGCAAAGTACTAGAATTGATTAGAGAGCTGAAGGTAAATGAACCATTTCGGTGCAAGTGATCATAACATGATCGACTGCACCCTGAAGTTTGAGGAGAAGCAGAAGTCAAATGTATCAGTATTACAGTGGGGTAAAGGAACTACAGAGCCATGAAAGAAGAGTTGGCCAGAATTGATTGAAAAAGAACATTAGCAGGGATGATGCAAACAACAGGAATTCTGCAGATGCTGGAAATTCAAGCAACACACATCAAAGTTGCTGGTGAATGCAGCAGGCCAGGCAGCATCTCCAGGAAGAGGTACAGTCCACGTTTCAGGCCGAGATCCTTGGTCAGGACTAACTGAAGGAAGAGTTAGTAAGAGATTTGAAAGTTGGAGGGGGAGGGGGAGATGCAAAATGATAGAAGAAGACAGGAGGGGGAGGGATAGAGCCAAGAGCTGGACAGGTGATTGGCAAAAGGGATACGAGAGGATCATGGGACAGGAGGCCCGGGGAGAAAGACAAGGGGGTGGGAACCCAGAGGATGGGCAAGGGGTATAGTCAGAGGGACAGAGGGAGAAAAAGGAGAGAGAAAGAAAGAATGTGCGCATAAAAATAAATAACGGATGGGGTACCAGGGGCAGGTGGGGCATTAGCGAAAGTTAGAGAAGTCAATGTTCATGCCATCAGTTTGGAGGCTACCCAGACGGAATATAAGGTGTTGTTCCTCCAAACTGAGTGTGACTTCATCTTTACAGTACAGGAGGCCATGGACAGACATGTCAGAATGGGAATGGGATGTGGAATTAAAGTGTGTGGCCACTGGGAGATCTTGCTTTCTCTGGCGGACAGAGCGTAGGTGTTCAGCAAAGCGGTCTCCCAGTCTGCGTCGGGTCTCGCCAATATATAGAAGGCCACATCGGGAGCACCGGACGCAGTATATCACCCCAGCCAACTCAGGTGAAGTGTCGCCTCACCTGGAAGGACTGTCTGGGGCCCTGAATGGTGGTAAGGGAGGAAGTGTAAGGGCATGTGTAGCACTTATTCCGCTTACAAGGATAAGTGCCAGGAGGGAGATCAGTGGAGAGGGATTGGGGGGATGACGACGAATGGACGAATGAATAGTCGCATAGGGAGCGATCCCTGCGGAAAGCAGAGAGAGGCGGAGAGGGAAAGATGTGCTTAGTGGTTGGATCCCGTTGGAGGTGGCAGAAGTTACGGAGAACAATATGTTGGACCCGGAGGCTACCAAGTTTATAGTTCCCACACCTCGCACTTCCCGTTTCTACCTCCTACCCAAGATCCACAAACCTGCCTGTCCTGGCCGACCTATTGTCTCAGCTTGCTCCTGCCCCACCGAACTCATTTCTGCATACCTCGACACGGTTTTATCCCCCCTTGTTCAATCCCTTCCTACCTATGTTCGTGACACTTCTCACGCTCTTAAACTTTTCGATGATTTTAAGTTCCCTGGCCCCCACCGCTTTATTTTCACCATGGATGTCCAGTCCCTATATACTTCCATCCCCCATCAGGAAGATCTCAAAGCTCTCCGCTTCTTTTTGGATTCCAGAGTTAATCAGTTCCCCTCTACCACCACTCTGCTCCGTCTAGCGGAATTAGTCCCTACTCCTAATAATTTCTCCTTTGGCTTCTCCCACTTCCTCCAAACTAAAGGTGTAGCTATGGGCACCCGTATGGGTCCTAGCTATGCCTGTCTTTTTGTTGGCTTTGTGGAACAATCTATGTTCCATACCTATTCTGGTATCTGTCCCCCACTTTTCCTTCGCTACATCGACGACTGCATTGGCGCTGCTTCCTGCACGCATGCTGAGCTCGTTGACTTTATTAACTTTGCCTCCAACTTTCACCCTGCCCTCAAGTTTACCTGGTCCATTTCCGACACCTCTCTCCCCTTTCTAGATCTTTCTGTCTCTATCTCTGGAGACAGTTTATTCACTGATGTCTACTATAAGCCTACTGACTCTCACAGCTATCTGGACTATTCCTCTTCTCACCCTGTCTCTTGCAAATGTACAGGGTCTTTCTTTTGTTACATTTAAAATGGCGACTTTGTTATGTTAATCTGGGGAATGCGGCTTTGTTGTGCTTTAACGCTGAAGAGAGTTTGCGCTAACTGTTTTACTTTAAAATGAGATAACCGGGTTCTATTAGCCAATGGGTGGTTATGTATCGTTTTGTTTTCGGATACCATGCTGTATGATATGACTGTGGACTGAGTTTTGGCGGGGAGTCGGAGGAGAGACGAGGAAGACCACGGACGTGTGGAGAGGCTCCGGTCGATCACTCAGGGTGGTCCCGAGCCGTGAGTCGACGGAATTCGGGTGGTCGTCTGAAGTCGAATTGAGCTCCAACGTAGCGCGCAAAGAACTTGGACTTTGATAAGTGTTGGCACCTTTTTTCATTACTTTCCTCTCTGTATCAAATGTATATTAATGTCATAGAATTAGTAATATTTATAAAGTGTATTTGTTAAAATTCGCTGGGTGTGCTGGCTGATGATTGATGTTTGTGATTGATTCGGGTGGCAACCGACCCTGTGGGGAGTGTTGTGGCGGGTGCTGGGCTGGATTTCCCTAGACATACACGAGCCAATATAACTGAACGTTACACAAAAACGCCATCCCCTTCTCGCAATTCCTCCGTCTCCGCCGCATCTGCTCTCAGGATGAGGCTTTTCATTCCAGGACGAGGGAGATGTCCTCCTTTTTTAAAGAAAGGGGCTTCCCTTCCTCCACCATCAACTCTGTTCTCAAACGCATCTCCCCCATTTCACGCACATCTGCTCTCACTCCATCCTCCCGCCACACCACTAGGAATAGGGTTCCCCTGGTCCTCACCTGCCACCCCACCAGCCTCCAGGTCCAACATATTATTCTCCGTAACTTCCGCCACCTCCAACGGGATCCCACCACTAAGCACATCTTTCCCTCCCCACCTCTCTCTGCATTCCGCAGGGATCGCTCCCTACACAACTCCCTTGTCCATTCGTCCGCCCCATCCCTCCCCACTGATCTCCCTCCTGGCACTTATCCGTGTAAGTGGAACAAGTGCTACACATGCCCTTACACTTCCTCCCTTACCACCATTCAGGGCCCCAAACAGTCCTTCCAGGTGAGGCGACACTTCACCTGTGAGTCGGCTGAGGTGATATACTGCGTCCGGTGCTCCCGATCTGGCCTTCTATACATTGGCGAGACCCGACGCAGGCTGGGAGACCGCTTTGCTGAACATCTATGCTCTGTCCGCCAGAGAAAGCAGGATCTCCCAGTGGCCACACACTTTAATTCCACATCCCATTCCCATTCTGACATGTCTATCCACGGCCTCCTCTACTGTAAAGATGAAGCCACACTCAGGTTGGAGGAACAACACCTTATATTCCTTCTGGGTAGCCTCCAACCTGATGGCATGAACATTGACTTCTCTAACTTCCGCTAATGCCCCACCTGCCCCTCGTACCCCATCTGTTATTTATTTTTATTCACACATTCTTTTTCTCACTCTCCTTTTTCTCCCTCTGTCCCTCTGACTATTCCCCTTGCCCATCCTCTGGGTTCCCCCCCTCCTTGTCTTTCTCCCCGGGCCTCCTGTCCCATGATCCTCTCGTATCCCCTTTGCCTATCACCTGTCCAGCTCTTGGCTCCATCCCTCCCCCTCCTGTCTTCTCCTATCATTTTGGATCTTCCCCTCCCCCTCCCACTTTCAAATCTCTTACTAACTCTTCCTTCAGTTAGTCCTGATAAAGGCTCTCGGCCCGAAACGTCGACTGTACCTCTTCCTAGAGATGCTGCCTGGCCTGCTGCGTTCACCAGCAACTTTGATGTGTGTTAGCAGGGATGATTACAGAACAGCAATGTTTGGAATTTCTGGAAGCAATTTGGAAGGCATGGGATTTGTACATCCCAAAGAGAAAGAGATATGCTAAGGGAAGGATGACACAATTGTGGCTAACAAGGAATCAGAGCTTGTTAAGCAGCTTCATGTTTGGCACCTTGTCAAAGGCCTTCTGAAAATCCAAGTACATAAGATTAACCAAGTCTCCCTTGTCTGTCTTGCTTGTTACTTCTTCAAAGGATTTCAACAGATTTGTCAAGCAAGATTTTCCCTTAAGGAAACCACACTGACTATGGCCTAGTACCCTGAGACCTCATCCTTAATAATTGACTCAATATCCGAGGTCAGATTAACTGGTCTACAGTTTCCTTTGTTCTGCTTCTCTCCCTTGTGAAAGAGTGGAATCACACTTGCAGTTTTCCAGTCTTCTGGAACTATTCCAGAATTCAGTGATTCTTTGAAAGATCATTACCAATGCCTCCATAATTTCTTCAGTCTCCTCTTTCAGAACCCTGGGGTGTACACAATCTGGTCCAGGTGACCTGTCTACCTTTGTACAATTCAGTTACCCAAGAAATTGTTATCTAGTTATGCTAATTTCACACACTTCTTGCCCCCTGACACCTGGAACTCCACCAAACTGCTAGTGTCTTCCACAGTGAAGAATGATGCAAAATACTTATTTAGTTTGTCCACTATTATATTGTCCCTCATTGTTCCTCTCCAGCATTGTTTTCCAGTGGTCCAGTATCCACTCTTTCCTCTCTTTTACACTTCATGATTTGAAAAACCTTTTGATATCCTCATTAATATTATTGGCAATCTTACTTTCACGGAGAGAATGTTTGCTATGGTGGGAAAGGCTAAGACCAAAGGACACAGCCTCAGAATAGAGGGATGTTCTTTCAGAACGGAATTGAGGAGGAATTTCTTTAGCCAGGGAGTGGTGAATCTGTGCATTTCTTTGCCATAGGCAGCTGTGGAGGCAAAGTCTTTATGTATATTTACGGCAGCGGTTGATAGATTCTTGACTGGTCAGGTCATGAATGGATACCAGGAGAAGGCAAGATACTGGGGCTGAGAGGATCAGCCATGATGAAATGGCAAAGCAGACTTGATGGGCCAAATGGCCTAATTCTGCTCCTATATCCTGTGGTCATATAACTTTAAATTCATCGGTGTTATAATTTCAGAATATCTGTCCTGGGTCCAGCGTGTAACTGCCCCTACAAAGAAGGCAAGCCAGCACTTCTACTTAGAAGCTTGTGAAGATTCGGCATATCCTCTGAAATTCTGACAGCTGGTGGAGAGTATATTGACTGATTGTATCAAGACCTGGTGTAGAAACACCAATGCCCACCAAGGAAAATCCAACAAAAAGTAGTGGATACAACCCATTCAATAACAGGTAAAGCCCTTCCCACTATTGAGCACATCTATAAAGAGTACTGTTGAAAAGAAGAGCATCAATTGTCAAGGACCCCCACCATCCAGGCCAACTCTCTTCTCAGTGCGGCCATCAGAAAGGAGGTTCAGGAGCCTTAGTTCCCGCAGCTCCAGGTTCAGGAATAGTTATTACCTCTCAACCAACAGGCTCCTGAAACCATAGAAACCATAGAAACTACAGCACAGAAACAGGCCCTTTGGCCCTTCTTGGCTGTGCCGAACCATTTTCTGCCTAGTCCCACTGACCTGCACACGGACCATATCCCTCCATACACCTCCCATCCATGTATCTGTCCAATTTATTCTTAAATGTTAAAAAAGAACCCGCATTTACCACCTCGTCTGGCAGCTCATTCCATACTCCCACCACTCTCTGTGTGAAGAAGCCCGCCCTAATGTTCCCTTTTGCCCCCTCACCCTTAACCCATGTCCTCTGGTTTTTTTCTCCCCTTGCCTCAGTGGAAGAAGCCTGCTTGCATTCACTCTGTCTATACCCATCATAATTTTATATACCTCTATCAAATCTCCCCTCATTCTTCTACGCTCCAGGGAATAAAGTTCTAACCTATTCAACCTTTCTCTGTAACTGAGTTTCTCATGTCCCGGCAACATCCTTGTAAACCTTCTCTGCACTCTTTCAACCTTATTTATATCCTTCCTGTAATTTGGTGACCAAAACAGAACACAATACTCCAGATTCGGCCTCACCAATGCCTTATACAACCTCATCATAACATTGCAGCTCTTTTACTCAATACTTTGATTAATAAAGGCCAATGTACCAAAAGCTCTCTTTACGATCCTATCTACCTGTGAAACCACTTTAGGGAATTTTGTATCTGTATTCCCAGATCCCTCTGTTCCACTGCACTCCTCAGTGCCTTACCATTAACCCTGTATGTTCTACCTTGGTTTGTCCTTCCAACGTGCAATACCTCACACTTGTCAGTATTAAACTCCATCTGCCATTTTTCCGCCCATTTTTCCAGCTGGTCCAAGTCCCTCTGCAGGCTCTGAAAACCTTCCTCACTGTCTACTACACCTCCAATCTTTGTATCATCAGCAAACTTGCTGATCCAATTTACCACATTATCATCCAGATCATTGATACAGATGACAAATAACAATGGACCCAGCACTGATCCCTGTGGCACACCACTAGTCACAGGCCTCCACTCGGAGAAGCAATTCTCTACCACCACTCTCTGGCTTCTTCCATCGAGCCAATATCTAATCCAATTTACCACCTCTCCATGTATACCTAGTGACTGAATTTTCCTAACTAACCTCCCATGTGGGACCTTGTCAAAGGCCTTACTGAAGTCCATGTAGACAATATCCACTGCCTTCCCTTCATCCACTTTCCTGGTAACCTCCTCGAAAAACTCCAACAGATTGGTCAAACATGACCTACCACGCACAAAGCCATGTTGACTCTCCCTAATAAGCCCCTGTCTATCCAAATGCTTGTAGATTCTGTCCTGATGAAGGGTCTCAGCCTGAAACGTCGACTGCGCCTCTTCCTATAGATGCTGCCTGGCCTGCTGCGTTCACCAGCAACTTTGATGTGTGTTGCTTGAATTTCCAGCATCTGCAGAATTCCTGTTGTTTGCTTGTAGATTCTGTCTCTTAGTACTCCCTCCAATAACTTACCTACTACTGACGTTAAACTCACCAGCCTATAATTTCCCGGATTACTTTTCGATCCTTTTTTAAACAACGGAACAACATGAGCCATTCTTCAATCCGCCGGCACTTCACCCGTAGACAGCGACATTTTAAATATTTCTGCCAGGGCCCCCGCAATTTCAACACTAGTCTCCTTCAAGGTCCGAGGGAACACTCTGTCAGGTCCTGGGGATTTATCCACTTTAATTTTCCTCAAGACAGCAAGCACCTCCTCCTTTTCAATCTGTACAGTTTCCATGGTCTCACTACTTGATTCCCTCAATTCCATAGATTTCATGCCAGCTTCCTTAGTAAATACAGACGCAAAAAACCTATTTAAGATCTCCCCCATTTCCTTTGGTTCCGCACAAAGCCGACCACTCTGATCTTCAAGAGGACTAATTTTATCCCTTGCAATCCTTTTGCTCTTAATATACTTGTAAAAGCTCTTTGGATTCTCCTTCACTTTGACTGCCAAGGCAACCTCATGTCTTCTTTTAGCCCTCCTGTTTTCTTTCTTAAGTATTTTCTTGCACTTCTTATACTCCTCAAGCACCTGATTTACCCCCTGTTTCCTATACATTTCATACAATTCCCTCTTCTTCTTTATCAGAGTTGCAATATCCCTTGAGAACCAAGGTTCCTTATTCCTATTCAATTTGCCTTTAATCCTGACAGGAACATACAAACTCTGCACTCTCAAAATTTCCCCTTTGAAGGCTTCCCACCTACCAATCACATCTTTGCCAGAGAACAACCTGTCCCAATCCACGCTTTTTAGATCCTTTCTCATTTCTTCAAATTTGGCCTTCTTCCAGTTCAGAACCTCAACCCTAGGACCAGATCTATCCTTGTCCATGATCAAATTGAAACTAATGGTGTTATGATCACTGGAACCAAAATGCTCCCCTACACAGACTTCCGTCACTTGCCCTAGTTTGTTTCCTAACAGGAGATCCAATATTGCATCCCCTCCAGTTGGTCCCTCTATATATTGATTTAGAAAACTTTCCTGAACACATTTTACAAACTCTAAACCATCTAGACCCCTAACAGTATGGGAGTCCCAATCAATGTATGGAAAATTAAAATACCCTACCACCACAACTTTATGTTTCCTGCAGTTGCCTGCTATCTCTCTGCAGATTTGCTCTTCCAAGTCTCGTTGACTATTGGGTGGTCTGTAATACAATCCCACTAATGTGGCCATACCTTTCCTGTTTCTCAGCTCCACCCATAAGGACTCAGTAGACAAGCCCTCTAATCTGTCCGGCCTGAGCACTGCTGTAATATTTTCCCTAACAAGCAATGCTACTCCCCCACCTTTCATTCCTCTGCCTCGATCACATCTGAAACATCGGAACCCTGGAATATTAAGCTGCCAGTCCTGCCCCTCCTGTAGCCAAGTTTCACTAATTGCTACAACATCATAATTCCACGTGTCAATCCACGCCCTCAACTCATCCGCCTTCCCCGCAATACTCCTAGCATTGAAATATATACACCTCAGAAGATTTTTACCACCATTCACAACCTTTCTGTCAGCGGATTTGCTTAAACATTCAACATCATTTATTTTCACCCCAGCCACACTGTCAGCTCTGGCACTCTGGTTCCCATCCCCCTGCAAATCTAGTTTAAAGCCTCCCCAATAGCACTAACAAACCTCCCTGAAAGGATATTGGTCCCCCTGTAGTTCAAGTGTAACCCGTCTCTCTTGTACAGGTCCCACCTGCCCCAGAAGAGGTCCCAATGATCCTGAAATCTGAAACCCTGCCCCCTACAGCAGTTCCTCAGCCACTTGTTCCTCCTCCAGAGCATCCTATTCCTACCCTCACTGGCACCTAGCACAGGTAGCAATCATGAGATTACCACCCTCGAGGTCCTGCTTTTCAACTTCCTACCAAGCTCTCTATACTCACTGTCCAGGACCTCCTCACACTTCCTTGCTATGTCATTGGTACCAATGTGCACCATGACATCGGGCTGGTCACCCTCCCACTTCAGAATGTCATGCAATCGATCAGAGACATCCTTGACCCTGGCACCTGGGAGGCAACAAACCATCATGGATTCTCTGTCACGACCACAGAACCTTCTATCTGCACCTCTAACTATCGAATCCCCTATCACTACCGCTCTCCTCTTTTTCCCCCCTCCCTTCTGCACTGCAGAGCCAGACTCAGTGCCAGAGATCCGGCTACTGCAGCTAGTCCCAGATAAGTCATCCCCCCCAACAGTATCCAATGCGGTATACTTGTTGTTGAGGGGAATGGCCACAGGGGAACCCTGCTCTGCCTGCCCTTTCCTCTTCCCTCGCCTGACAGTGACCCAATTTCCTGTCCTCTGCTCCTTTGACGTAACTACCTCTCTGTAGCTACTATCTATAATCTCCTCATTCTCCCGAATGATCCGCAGGTCATCCAGCTCCTGCTCCAGTTCCCTAACGCGGTTTGTCAGGAGCTACAGCTGGATGCACTTCTTGCAGGTGTCGTTGTCAGGGACACCGGAGGGCTCCCTGACTTCCCACATCCAAAGTGAATAAGTGAACCAAAGTGAATAACTTCACTCATCCCAACACTGAAATTATTCCAAAACCTATGGACTTGTTTACACATTCTTAATATTTATTACTTATTTATTATTCTTTAGGTTTTTTTCTTTTTTGTGTAATGCCCTGGCTCATATTTTTACTGTTATGCTGTATGTATTTCACTTTGTTCTGTATTTTATTTGGCAGTTCTGTGAGACAGGTTTATTTTCAGCTTATGTTTGGGTTATTGCTGAAGATAAGAGATGAGGAGAAATGTGTGTCATCCAGTTAGGATGGTCGAATTGAAGGGGAGGTTTCTCTAGTGAGGGTCGCTAAGGTTGGCTTGGGTTTTTTTTTCTTCGAGAGGAGTTGAAGAGGGAAGATACCAGAGGGAAGAGGTCATAGGATTCGACCCAGAGCAGAACCGTGATTCGATGAAGCCCGGGGTGAGATCAATTAAGGTTCAGATATTGGGGAAACTGTGAGTTCCTCAGTACACGTTAGACTGTTTCATTAAAATGGGCCTTATTTTTATTCTTTCTCTACTAACCCTTTAGTCAAATTAAAAATTATAAAGATGTATCTTTTAATCATATACGGTGTACTGTCTGTGATTTCGTGGCACTATATTTTGTAACAGGGTAGCGAATTACAAAGTATCCACACAAAAAAGGCATTTGGGGTGGCGTGACATCTCAATCTCACAAGTTTGGCGGCGCTGTCTTCCCTAAACTTATGCAGCCAAGGAAACCAGGGCGTTTCATTTCTACTTACACAATTTGTTGTGTTTTCCTATTGGTTGCTTGTCCATCTTTGTGTGTAATTTTTCATTGATTCAATAGTTTCTTTGTATTTACTGTGAATATTACTTGGTCCCTCAACACCAGCTCCATAGCAAAGAAAGCCCAGCAGCGTATCTACTTTCTGTGAAGGCTGAGAAAAGTCCATCTCCCACCCCCCCATCCTCACCACATTCTACAGCGGTTGTATTGAGAGCATCCTGAGCAGCTGCATCACTGCCTGGTTCGGAAATTGCACCATCTCGGATCGCAAGACCCTGCAGCGGATAGTGAGGTCAGCTGAGAAGATCATCGGGGTCTCTCTTCCCACCATTAGAGACATTTATACCACACGCTGCATCCGTAAAGCAAACAGCATTATGAAGGACCCCACATACCCCTCATACAAACTCTTCTCCCTCCTGCCATCTGGCAAAAGGCATCGAAGCATTCGGGCTCTCACGACCAGACTATGTAACAGTTTCTTCCCCCAAGCCATCAGACTCCTCAATACCCAGAGCCTGGACTGACACCAACCTACTGCCCTCTACTGTGCCTATTGTCTTGTTTATTATTTATTGTAATGCCTGCACTGTTATGTGCACTTTATGCAGTCCTGAGTAGGTCTGTAGTCTAGTGTAGTTTTTGTGCTGTTTTACGTAGTTCAGTGTAGTTTTTGTATTGTTTCATGCAGCACCATAGTCCTGAAAAAACGTCTCATTTTTACTGTGTACTGTACCAGCAGTTATGGTTGAAATGACAATAAAAAGCGACTTGATGACTTAAAAATGAAACTCAGAGTAGTATATGCTGACATATGTACTTCGACAATAAATTTACTTTGAACTACAGTTCTTGAAACTGTGTGAGGAAAGTCTAACAAGAGGAGAAAACATACTGGACCCGGTTCTGAAAAATAAGCCAGGCCAAATGACAGATCTGAGAGTGGGTGAATATTCTGAGAAGAGTGACTACAGCCTGTGCTTAAAAGAGGTGGTTGTCAGGACCCATTTGGTTCATTTTACAGGAATTTAAAAGAGGTAAGTCAGCTAATTATTAGTTAATAGGTGATTGGCTAAGTAACTAATTATTATTAACCGTCATATTGATCGGAGTACTGCGCAGATGCAACAGAAGTGCTCCCATGCAGGTCTGGTGAAGAGCTTTAAAGCAGGAAGTTTTTCGATGGGAGTTGTTGATTGGAGTACTGTGCACACACAATAGAAACATTCCCACACAGGTCCGGCAGGGAGCTTTAAAAACCCCAGTCTCTATAAAAAAGGGTACCATCTAGCTGAGTGGTCATTGTGGGAGCAGTTGTTGTCAGAGTAGCCTGAGGAAGAGTAATAAGGCTTTGGATCAAGAGGGCTTCAGTGAGAACAGGTGGAGGAAAGGTAAATAGGTGAGTTTATTCTTTATATCTTACTTCCTTATTCAATTCTTGAGAGAATTGGGGTATGTCTACAGAGCCAGTGTTGTTCTGGGCGTCCCGACGGCCACACCTGCACCAGGTTAGGAAACTGGAGCTGCAGCTTGATGACGTTTGGCTTGTTAGGGAAAGTGAAGAGGTGATAGACAGGAGCTACAGGGAGGTAGTCACCCCAAGGCTACAGGAGACAGATACATAGGTGACTGTCAGGAGAGAGAAGGGAGAACATCAGATAATGGAGAGCACCCCTGTGGCCGTCCCTCTCAACAATAAATACTCCATTTTGAGTACTGTTGGTTGGTGGGGGGGGGGGGTGGTGAACGATCTACGTGACTCAGTCCTCTGGCACTGAGTCTGGCCCAGTAGGGAGCTGAAGAGGAGAGTAGCAATAATAGGGGACTCTGTTGTCACGATGACAGGTAACTGATTGTGGATATGAAAAAGAAACACGAATTGCAGTTTGCCTCCCAGGTGCGAGGTTCTGTGATATTTCTGAACGCATCCACAATATCTTGAAAAGGGAGGGTGAGCAGCCAGAAGTTGTGGTACATATTGGTGTTAACTACATAGGTAGAAAAAGGGAGTTCCTGAAAAAAGAATACAGAGTGTTAGGAAGGAAGTTGAGAAGCAGGATCTCAAGGGTAGTAATGTGGGGTTTGTTGCCTGGGCCGCGTGACAGTGAGAATAGGAGTAGGCTGAGGTGGCAGATAAATACTAGGCTGAAGAATTGGAGCAGGGGGCAGGGATTCAGATTTCAGGATATTTGGGACCTCATCTGGGGCAGGTGTGACCTGTACAAAAGAGATGGGTTGCACTTGAACTCCAAGGGGGACTCAGATTGAGGGCAGGTTTACTAGTGCTGTTAGGAGTAGTTTAAACTAATATGGCAAGGGGATAGGAATCAGGATAATAGAGCTGAGGATGAGCCAGCAGGCTTACAAGTATATGAAGTGTGTAACACGAATGTAAGGAAGGGCAAACCAATGATTGGGTACAACGCAGATAGAACAAAGAGGCAAATTGTACCACAGAGGCAAAATTCATAAGTGCGAAGAATGCTGGAATGAAGGTACTGTAATTAAATGCGTATAGCATTCAGGATAAGGTGGATGAACTCGTGCCACAATCAGAGACTGGTCATTGTGACGTTGTGGGCATCACTAATTCATGGCTGAAAGAAAGCTGTAATTGGGAGCTGAACATCAAAGGATATACTTTGTATTGAAAGAACAGGCAGAATGGCATAGGCGCTGGTGTGGCTCTGTTGGCTAGAAATGGAATTACATCTTTAGAAAGAGGTAAGAGAATGTTGAATCTTTGTGGGCAGAGTTAAGAAACTGCAAAGGTAAAAAAAAACATTATGGGACTCATACATAGGCCTCCAAGTAGTGGCCAAGATATACGGTTGAGATTGCAAAGGAGGTTGGAAAAGGCATGTAATAAGGGTAATGACACAATTGTAATGGGGGACTTTAATAAGCAAGGGAATTGGGAATATGAGGTTGGTGTCAGTTTGCAAGAGAGGGAATTTGTTGAAGGCTTATGATATGACCTTTTAGAGCAGCTTGTGCAGATCTTATCAGGGAGATTAATATAAAGGAACCTTTAGGAGGTAGGAAGAATGTGGAAACCATTGAAAGGGTGTAATGGAGATTTACAAGGATGTTGCCTGGATTGGGGAGTATGCCTTATGAGAATAGGTTGAGTGAACTTGGCCTTTTTTCCTTGGAGTGACGGAGGATGAGAGGTGACCTGATAGAAGTGTATAAGTTGATGAGAGGTACTGATCGTTGGAATATCAGAGGCTTTTTCCCAGGGCTGAGATGCCTAGCACGAGAGGACACAGTTTTAAGGTGCTTGGAAGTAGGTATACAAGAGATGTCAGGGGGAGGTTTTTTTACACAGAGATTGGTGGGTGTGTAGAATGGGCTGCCGGCGACGGTGGTGAAGGAGGATCGATAGGGTCTTTTAAGAGACTCCTGGACAGGAACATGGAGCGCAGAAAAATAGGTAATTTCTAAGGTAAGGACATGTTCGGCAGAGCTTTTTGAGAGGGAGAAGCATAAGTCACATGTATCAGAATAAGTATGGAATAAAGGGAATTAGATGATAAGACATAGGAGCAGAATCAGGCCATTTGGCCCATCGAGTCTGCTCTGTTATTCAATCATGGCTGATCCTTCTTTCCTCCCTCAACCCCAGTTCCTGGCTTTCTTCCCATAGCCCTTGTTGACATGTCCATTCAAGAACCTAACAACCTCTACCTTAAAACACCCAATGACCTGGTCTCCACAGCTCTGTGGTAATAAATTTCACAAACTCACCATCATCTGGAAAAAGAAATTTCTCCGTATCTCTATCTTAAATAGATACCCCTCTATTCTGAGGCTGTGCCCTCTTGTCCTAGGCTCCCCCACCATGGGAAACATCCTTTCCACATCAACTCTGTCTAGGCCTTTCACATTTGAAAGGTTTCACTGAGATCCCCCCCTCATCCTTCTAAATTCCAGTGAGTGCAGATCCAGAGACATCAAATGTTCCTCATATGATAACCCTTTCATTCCCAGAATCATGCTTGTGAAACGCCTCTGGACCTTCTCCAATGCAAGCACATCTTTTCTCAGATGAGGAGCCCAAAACTATTCACAATACACAAGGAGAAAATAATCTACACATTTGTTTCTACTACCAAAGTGATTAACCAGTAATTTTCCAACACTGAATTTCATTTGTCACTTTCTTGCCCATTCTCCTAATTTGTCAAAGTACTTCTGCAGTCTTCCTGTTTCCTCAATACTACCTGCCCCTCCACCCATCTTCATTATCATCCACAAACTTGGCAACAAAGCCATTTATTCCATCATCTAAATCAAGATTGATACACAGCATAAAAAAAAGCGGTCCAACACTGACCCCTGCAGAACATCACTAGTCACTGGCAGCCAACCAGACAAGGATCCTCTTATTGCCACTCACTGCCTCCTACAATGCTCCTACAATGCTAATCAGCCAATGCTCTAAGCATGTTAATAACTTTCTTGTAATACCATGCAATCTTAACTTGGAAAGCAGCCTCATGTGTGGCACCTTGTCAAAGGCCTTCTGAAAGTCAAAATATACAACATCCACTGCATCCCTTTATCTATCCTACTTGTAATCTCATCAACGAAATCCAACAGGCTCATCAGGCAAGACTTTCCCTAAAGGAAACTATGATAACGTTGTCATATCTTGTCCTGTATCACCAAGTACTCCATCACTTCATCCTTAACAATTAACTCCAACATCTTCCCAACATCTTCTCAACCACAGAGATCAGGCTAACTGGTCTATAATTTCATTTCTGCTGCCTTCCTCCTTTCTTAAAGAATGGAGTAACATTTGCAATTTTCCAGTCCTCTGGCATCATGCCAGAGTCCAATGATTTTTGAAAGATCATTTCTTATACCACCGCAATCTCTAATGCTACCTCTTTCAGAACCCATCTGGTCAAGGTGACTTATGTACCTTTAGGTTTTTCAGATATTTGAGTAAATTCTCCTTTGTAACAGTAACTGCACCCACTTCTCTTCCTTGACACACTACAACATCAGGCATACCGCTAGTGTCTCCCACAGTGAAGACTGATGCAAAATACTCATTTAGTTTATCAACTATCTCCTTGTCCTCTTATTATTTCTCTTGCCTCATCTTCTAGTGGTCCTATACCCACTTTCATTTCTCTTTTATTTTTAATATACTTTATAAAACTTTTACTATCGATTTTGATATTAAATGCTAGCTGGCTTTCATATTTCTTCTTTTACTTTCTAATGATTTTTTTAGTTACTCTCTGTAGGCTTTTAAAATCTTCCCAATCCTCTTTCTTCCCACTAATTTTTGCTTTGCTGAATGCCCTTTCTTTTGCTTTTACAGTAGCTTTGACTTCCCTTGTCACCCATGGTTGTACTATTTTTATCATTTGAGTATTTCTTCATTTTTGGAATACACATGTCGTGCACCTTCCTCATTTTTCCCAGAAACACACACCATTGCTGCTCTGCTGACATCCCAGCCAGCAGCTCCTTCCAATTTACTTTGGCCAATTCCTTTCCCACCACTTTAATTTCCCTTACTCCACTGAAATACTGCTACATCAGACTTTACTTTCTCCTTGTCAAAATTAAAGTTGAACACAATCATATTGTGATCACTGGGTTTTAAGAGTTCTTTTACCTTAAACTTTCTAATCACCTCCGATTCATTACATAACACCCAATCCCGTATAGCTGATCCCCTAATAGGCTCAACGACAAACTGCTCTAAAAAACTCTCTCCTTTGAGATCCATTACCAACTTGATTTTCTCAATCTACCTGCATGTTAAGATCTCCCATGACTACCATAACATTGCCCTTTTGACTCACCTTTTCTATTTCCTATTGTAACGTATGGACAACCTCCCAGCAACTGTTGGGGGACCTGTATATAACTGCCATCAATGTCCTTTTACCCTTGCAGTTTCTTAATTCAGCCCACAAGGATTCAATATCTTCTGATCCTATGTCACATCTTTCTACTGATTTGATGCCATTCTTTACCAGTAGAGCCACACCACCCCCTCTGCCTGCCTTCCTATCCCTCTGATATAATGTGTAACCTTGAACATTCAGCTCCCAACTACAACCATCCTTCAGCCACGATTCAGTGATGGTCACAATGTCATACCTGGCAAAATGTAATATTGCAACAAGATCATCCACCTTATTTCTTTTACTACCTGCCGGGAGGATGTGGAATCGATATGGGTAGAGCTGCATAACACTAAGGGGCAGAAAACGCTGGTGGGAGTTGCACACAGGCCACCTAACAGTAGTAGTGAGGTTTGGGATGGCATTAAACAGGAAATTAGAAATGCATGCAATAAAGGAACAGCAGTTATAATGGGTGACTTCAATCTACATATAGATTGGGTGAACCAAATTGGTAAGGGTGCTGAGGAAGAGGATTTCTTGGAATGTATGTGGGATGGTTTTCTGAACCAACATGTCGAGGAACCAACCAGAGAGCAGGCCACTCTAGACTGGGTATTGAGCAATGAGGAAGGGTTAATTAGCAATCTTGTTGTGAGAGGCCCCTTGGGTAAGAGTGACCATACTATGGTGGAATTCTTCATTAAGATGGAGAGTGACATAGTTAATTCAGAAACAAAGGTTCTGAACTTAAAGAAGGGTAAATTTGAAGGAATGAGACATGAATTAGCTAAGATAGACTGACAAATGATACTTAAAGGGTTGACAGTGGATATGCAATGGCAAGCATTTAAAGATCGCATGGATGAACTACAACAATTGTTCATGCCAGTTTGGCAAAAGAATAAACCACGGAAGGTAGTGCACCCGTGGCTGACAAGGGAAATTAGGGATGGTATCAATTCCAAATAAGAAACATACAAATTAGCCAGAAAAAGCGGCACATCCGAAGACTGGGAGAAATTCAAACTCCAGCAGAGGAGGACAAAGGGCTTAATTAGGAAAGGGAAAAAAGATTATGAGAGAAGACTGGCAGGAAACAAAAACTGACTGTAAAAGCTTTTATAGATATGTGAAAAGAAAAAGATTGGTTAAGACAAATGTAGGTCCCTTACAGTCAGAAACAGGTGAATTGATCATGGGGAACAAGGACATGGCAGACCAATTGAATAATTACTTTGGTTCTGTCTTCACTAAGGAGGACATAAATAATCTTCTGGAAATAGTGGTGTTAGGTAAATTGAAGGGATTAAAAGCAGATAAATCCCCAGGGCCAGATGGTCTGCATCCTAGAGTGCTTAAGGAAGTAGCCCAAGAAATAGTGGATGCATTAGTGATAATTTTTCAAAACTCTTTAGATTCTGGACTAGTTCCTGAGGATTGGAGGGTGGCTAATGTAACCCCGCTTTTTAAAAAAGGAGGGAGAGAGAAACCAGGGAATTATAGACCGGTTAGCCTAACAGCAGTGGTGGGGAAAATGCTAGAGTCAGTTATCAAAGATGTGATAACAGCACATTTGGAAAGCAGTGAAATCATCGGACAAAGTCAGCATGGATTTGTGAAAGGAAAATCATGTCTGACGAATCTCATAGAATTTTTTGAGGATGTAACTAGTATAGTGGATAGGGGAGAACCAGTGGATGTGATATATTTGGATTTTCAAAAGGCTTTTGACAAGGTCCCACACAGGAGATTAGTGTGCAAACTTAAAGCACACGGTATTGGGGGTATGGTATTGATGTGGATAGAGAATTGGTTGGCAGACGGGAAGCAAAGAGTGGGAATAAACAGGACCTTTTCAGAATGGCAGGCAGTGACTAGTGGGGTACCGCAAGGCTCAATGCTGGGACCCCAGTTGTTTGCAATATATATTAATGACTTAGACGAGGGGATTAAATGCAGCATCTCCAAGTTTGCAGATGACACGAACCTGGGCCGCAGTGTTAGCTGTGAGGAGGATGCTAAGAGGATGCAGGGTGACTTGGATAGTTTAGGTGAGTGAACAAATTCATGGCAGATGCAATTTAATGTGGATAAATGTGAGGTTATCCACTTTGGTAGCAAAAACAGGAAAACAGATTATTATCTGAATGGTGGCTGATTAGGAAAAGGGGAGGTGCAACGAGACCTGGGTGTCATTGTACACCAGTCATTGAAAGTGGGCATGCTGGTACAGCAGGGGGTGAAAAAGGCGAATGGTATGCTGGCATTATAGCGAGAGGATTCGAGTACAGGAGCAGGGAGGTACTACTGCAGTTGTACAAGGCCTTGGTGAGACCACACCTGGAGTATTGTGTGCAGTTTTAGTCCCCTAATCTGAGGAAAGACATTCTTGCCATAGAGGGAGTATAAAGAAGGTTCACTGGATTGATTCCTGGGATGGCAGGACTTTCATATGATGAAAGACTGGATCAACTAGGCTGATACTCGCTGGAATTTTGAAGATTGAGGGGGGATCTTATTGAAACGTATAAAATTCTAAAGGGATTGGACAGGCTAGATGCAGGAAGACTGTTCCCGATGTTGGGGAAGTTTAGAACGAGGGGTCACAGTTTAAGGATAAAGGAGAAGCCTTTTAGGACCGAGATGAGCAAAAACTCTTCACACAGAGAGTGGTGAATCTGTGGAATTCTCTGCCACAGGAACCAGTTGAGGCCAGGTCATTGGCTATATTTAAGAGGGAGTTAGCTATGGCCCTTGTGGCTAAAGGGATCGGGGGTATGGAGGGAAGGCAGGTACAGGGTTCTGAATTGGATGATCAGCCATGATAATACTGAATGGTCGTGCAGGCTCAAAGGGCCAAATGGCCTACTCCTGCACCTATTTTCTATGTTTCTATGTGCATTTAGATACAACACCTTGAGTACCATAGTTGTTATCCTTTCTGATTCTGTATCCCTAATGATTCAATACTCAGCCTGTTGGCTGCACCTAAGTCCTATAAGCTACCTGCCCTTCTCAAAAATCTGACTGCTTGCTATCTTTACTTTTTTACCAACCGGCCTTTCCTGAGTCCCTTCACTCCAGTTCCCAGCTCCCTGCCAATTTAGTTGAAACCCTCCCCAACAGCTCTAACAAATCTGCCCGCGAGAATATTGGTCCCCCTCGGGTTCAGGTGCAACCTGTCTCTTTTGAACAGGTCATACCTCCCCTGGAAGAGATCCTAATGATCCAAGAACCTGAAGCCCTGCCCCCTGCACCAGCTTCTCAGCCACGCATTTATCTGCCAAGTCATCCTGTTTCTACCCTCACTGGCGCATGGCACAGGAAAAAATCCAGAAATTGCTACTCGGGAGGTCATGCTTCTCAGCTTTATACCTAGCTCTCAGAATTCTCTTTTCAGCACCTTTATAATCTCCTTTCTGCTGCCTTTCTCCCTTCTAAAAGAATGAAGTGACATTTGCAAAGTTCCAGTCCTCTGGCACCATGCCAGAGTCAAATCATTTTTGAAAGATCATTACTAATGCCTCTACAATCTCTAGTGCTACCTCATTCAGAACCCTAGGGTGCAGTTCATCTGGTGTGGGTGACTTATGAACCCTTAAGTCATTCAGTATTTTGAGAACCTTCTCTCTTGCAATAGTAACTTCACTCACTTCTCTTCCTTCATGTATGTTGCACACTGCTTGTGTCTTCCAAAGTGAAGACTGGTGTAAAATACGCATTTAGTTAATCTGCTATCTCCTTGTTCCCCATTATTATTTCTCCTGTCATATTTTCTAGCGGACTTACACTGTATCTACTATCATTTCTCTTTTATTTTCAATATACCTGAAAAATCTTTTACTATCCACTTTGATATTGTTCGCCAGTTTGTTTTCATATTTCATCTTTTCCCTCCTAATTATGTTTTTAGTAGCTTTCTGTAGGTTTTTAAAAGCTTCCCAATCCTCTATCTTCCCGCTAATTTTTGCTTTGTTGTATGGCCTCTGTTTTGCTTTTACATTAGCTTTGACTTCCCTTATTTGCTACGGTTGTACTATTTTGCTTTTTGAGTATTTCTTCATCTTTAGAATACATCTGTCCTGCAATTTCCTCATTTTTCCCACAAACTCATGCCATCGCTGCTCTGCTGGCATTCCTTCCAGCACCTCTTTCCAATTTACATTGGCCAACTTTTCTCTCATACCACTGTAATTTCCTCTACTCCACTGAAATACTACTAAGTTAGACTTTACTTTCTCCCTATCAAATTTCAAGGTGAACTCAATAACATTGTGCTTACTAGTTCCTAAGGCCTCTTTTACCTTAAGCTCCATTTTCACCTCCGGTTCATTATATAACACCCGATGCAGTATAGTTGATCCCCTAGTAGGCTCAATGACAAAATGTTCTAAAAAGCAAACTCACAGGCATTCATCAAACTAAATTTCCTGAGATTCATTACCAAACTAATTTTCCCAATCGACCTGCATGTTAAAGTCTCTCATGACCATCATTTCAATCGGTTTCAATAGGTACATTTTCTGTCAGAAAACGTATACAATTATATCCTAAAATTCTTTTTCTTCACAAACAACCACGAGAAAAGAAGAGTATCCCAAATGACTGACAGTTAAATGTTAGAACCTCAAAGCCTCCCTCAACTGCTCCCATGCATAAGCAGCAGCAAATCAACGACCCACCCCCCAACAAGAAAAAAGGCATCAGCACCCTCCGTGGAGCACTCAAGCGTGCAGCTTGCAGCACCCCACAGACTACTCATTCACCCAGTATTTGACATACCACATGCTCTCTCTCTCTCTCCCCCAATGAGGGAAAGAGGTGTCCCCTTTTTTGACATGCTTTTTCTATTTCCTGTTGTAACCTCTAATCCACCTCCCAGCCACTGTTGGGAGGCCTGCATATAACTGCCATCAATGTCCTTTTACCCTTGCAATTTCTTAACTCAACCCACAAGGATTTAACATCTTCCGATCCTATGTCAGATCTCTTTACTAATTTGATACCATTCTTTACCGACAGAGCGATGCCACCCATTCTGTCTACCATCCTGTTCCTCCAATGCAACATGCAATCTTGGGCATTCAGCTCCCAACTACAACCATCCTTCAGCCATGATTCAGTGATGGCCACAACATCATACCTAACAATCTGCAATAGTGGAAAAGATCATCGGTGTGATCGGTAGGGGGGAAGCCTTCAAAGGAGAAATTTTGAGAGTGCAGAGTTTGTATGTTCCTGTCAGGATTAAAGGCAACGTGAATAAGAATAAGGAACCTTAGTTCTCAAGGGATATTGCAACTCTGATAAAGAAGAAGAGAGAGTTGTATGACAGGTATAGGAAACAGGGAGTAAATAAGGTGCTTGAGGAGTATAAGAAGTGCAAGAAAATACTTAAGAAAGAAATCAGGAGGGCTAAAAGAAGACATGAGGTTGCCTTGGCAGTCAAAGTGAAGGATAATCCAGAGAGCTTTTACAGGTATATTAAGAGCAAAAGGATTGTAAGGGATAAAATTGGTCCTCTTGAAGATCAGAGTGGTCGGCTATGTGCGGAACCAAAGGAAATGGGGGAGATCTTAAACAGGTTTTTTGCGTCTGTATTTATTAAGGAAACTGGCATGAAGTTCATGGAATTAAGGGAAACAAGTAGTGAGATCATGGAAACTGTACAGATTGAAAAGGAGGAGGTGCTTGCTGTCTTGAGGAAAATTAAAGTAGATAAATCCCCGGGACCTGACAGGGTGTTCCCTCGGACCTTGAAGGACACTAGTGTTGAAATTGCAGGGGCCCTGGCAGAAATATTTAAAATGTCGCTGTCTACAGGTGAGGTGCCGGAGGATTGGAGAATGGCTCATGTTGTTCCGTTGTTTAAAAAAGGATCGAAAAGTAACCCGGAAAATTATAGGCCGGTAAGTTTAACATCGGTAGTAGGTAAGTTATTGGAAAGAGTACTAAGAGACAGAATCTACAAGCATTTGGATAGACAGGGACTTATTAGGGAGAGTCAACATGGCTTTGTGCATGGTAGGTCATGTTTGACCAATCTATTGGAGTTTTTCAACGAGGTTACCAGGAATGTGGATGAAGGGAAGGCAGTGGATGTTGTCTACATGGACTTCAGTAAGGCCTTTGACAAGGTCCCGCATGGGAGGTTAGTTAGGAAAATTCAGTCGCTAGGTATACATGGAGAGGTGGTAAATTGGATTAGACATTGGCTCAATGGAAGAAGCCAAAGAGTGGGAGTAGAGAATTGCTTCTCCGAGTGGAGGCCTGTGACTAGTGGTGTGCCACAGGGATCAGTGCTGGGTCCCTTGTTATTTGTCATCTATATCAATGATCTGGCTGATAATGTGGTAAATTGGATCAGCAAATTTGCTGATGATACAAAGATTGGAGGTGTAGTAGACAGTGAGGAAGGTTTTCGGAGCCTGCAGAGGGACTTGGACCAGCTGGAAAAATGGGCTGAAAAATGGCAGATGGAGTTTAATACAGACAAGTGTGAGGTATTGCACGTTGGAAGGACGAACCAAGGTAGAACATACAGGGTTAATGGTAAGGCACTGAGGAGTGCAGTAGAACAGAGGGATCTGGGAATACAGATACAAAATTCCCTAAAAGTGGTTTCACAGGTAGATAGGATCGTAAAGACAGCTTTTGTTACATTGGCCTTTATTAATCAAGGTATTGAGTATAAGAGCTGGAATGTTATGATGAGGTTGTATAAGGCATTGGTGAGGCCGAATCTGGAGTATTGTGTTCAGTTTTGGTCACCAAATTACAGGAAGGATATAAATAAGGTTGAAAGGATGCAGAGAAGATTTACAAGGATGTTGCCGGGACTTGAGAAACTCAGTTACAGAGAAAGGTTGAATAGGTTAGGACTTTATTCCCTGGAGCATAGAAGAATGAGGGGAGATTTGATAAAGGTATATAAAATTATGATGGGTATAGATAGAGTGAATGCAAGCAGGCTTTTTCTACTGAGGCAAGGGGAGAAAAAAACCAGAGGACATGGGTTAAGGGTGAGGGGGCGAAAGTTTAAAGGGAACATTAGGGGGGGCTTCTTCACGCAGAGAGTGGTGGGAGTGTGGAATGAGCTGCCAGACGAGGTGGTAAATGCGGGTTCTTTTTTAACATTTAAGAATAAATTGGACAGATACATGGATGGGAGGTGTATGGAGGGATATGGTCCGTGTGCAGGTCAGTGGGACTAGGCCGAAAATGGTTCGGCACAACCAAGAAGGGCCAAAAGGCCTGTTTCTGTGCTGTAGTTTTTCTATGGTTTCTATCATCCACCTCATTTCTTATACTCCATGCCTTGATACTTAACACTTTGAGTGCTGTATTTGCTACCCTTTTTGATTCTGCATCCCTAATGCACAATACTCACTTTGCTGGCTGCAATTTTGTCCTTCTTGACAGTCAGACTTCATGCTATCTTTTATTTTTTACCATCCATCCTATCGTGAGTCCCTTCATTCTGGTTCCCACTCCTGCCCCTGCCAAATTAGTTTAAATCCTCCCCAACAGCTCTCACAAACCTGCCCATGAGAATATTAGTCCCCCTCTGTTTCAGGTACAAATCATCCTTTTTGTATAGGTCATAGCTTGCCCAGAAGAGATCCCAATAATCCTAGAATATGAAGCCCTGCATCCTGCTTCTCAACTTTCTACCTAGCTCTCTGAATTCTCTTTTCAGGTCCTCATTGCTTTTCCTTCTTTTGTCATTGGTACCAATATGTACCAAGGCATCTGGCTGCTCACTCTCCGCCTTTAAAATGCTGTGGACGCGATCCAAGATGTCCCTGAACCTGGCACCTGGGAGGCAACACACCAACCATGTGTCCCTTTCATGTCCACAGCATCTCCTGTCTGCTCCTCTGTCTATTGAGTTCTGTATCACTATGGCTCCCTTCTTCCCCTTCTTTACCTTCTGCACCAAGGACCCATAATCAGTGCCAGTGACCTGGTCTCCACGGCATTCCCTTGATAAATCATCCCCCACAACAGAAAAAAAAATGGATACTTATTTTTGAGGAGAATGGACACAGGGGTGCTCTGCACTAACTGCCTATTCACATTTCCATTTTTCCTGATAGTCACCCAGCTACTCGTCTCCTGCAACTTGGGGTGACTACTTCCCTGTAACTCTGATCAATGATCTCCTGACTTTCCTATATAGGCCAAAGGTCATCCAGATACTGCTCCAGATCCCTAACACGGTCTTCAAGGAGATGCAGTTGGATGCACCACGCAGTTATAGCTCACTGGGAGCCTTGGGGTCTCCCAGGACTCCAACATCTAGCATGAAGAACACACAACGTCCATTTACTACACTGTACAGAAAGAGAGAGAAAAAAAGGGAACCTTAACAGAAACTTACCCAGAGCCAACACCTCTTGTGAGCTAAAGCCTGACACTCCTACTATCACCACTAGCCTACTCTCAACAATGGCCGCCCCGCTTGTCCATTAAGTACTTTTATTTAATGCGCTGTGCTCTGCTCGCTCTGCTGAATGGGCCTCTGGAATGTCCAAATGCCTGTGAAGCTCTTCTTTTAAACAGGCGTTGACGACCTGTGAGAAACCTCGTAGCTATGCCCTGCTCCCTCACTGACTGGGCCTCCGGAAATGATGGAGGCATGAGAGGGAAGCTTGCCCAGGTGGATTGGAGTAGGATATGGCGAATATGGTGGGGATGACGGCAGAGCAGAGCTGGCTGAAATTTCTGGGAAGAGAAGTTAAGGACTGCATAAAAGCCAAGGAAGAGGCAAATAAGATAGCAAAAGTGAGTGAGAACTTGGATGATTGGGAAGCTTTTAAAATCCAACAAAAAGAAACTAAAAAAGTTATGAGAAGGGAAAAAATGAAATATGAGAGCAAACTAGCCAATAATATAAAGCAGGATACTATACTTTTTTCAGTTATATAGAGAGTAAAAGGGAGATGAGAGTTGATATTGAACCACGAGAAAATGATGCTGGTGAGGTAGTCATGGGGGACAAAGAAATGGCAGATGAACTTAATGAATACTTTGCATCTGTGTTCACTGTGGAAGACACTAGAGGTTCAGGGAGCAGGAGTGAGTGCCATTGCTATTACAAAGGAAAAAGTGGCTAGGAAAACAGAAAGGTCTTAAGGAGGATAAGTCACCTGGACCATATGGACTACATCCCAGAGTCCTGAGAGAGGTTACTGAAGAAATAACAGATGCTTTGGTTATGATCTTTCAAGAATCACTTGATTCTGGCATGGTGCCAGAGAACTGGAAGATTGAAAATGTTACCTTCCTCTTTAAGAAGAGAGGAAAGCAAAAGAAAGGAGATTTATAGACTTGTTAAACTAGCCCTCAGTGGTTGGGAAAGTGTTGGAATCTATTATCACAGATGAGTTTTTGGGGTACTTGGAGACTAATGATAAAATAAGTCAAAAGCCAGCATGGTTTCTGTAATGGAAAATCTATCCTGGTAAATATGTTTGAGTTCTTCGAGGAAGTAACCAGCAGGGTGGACAAAGGAGAGGCAATGGGTATCATTTATTAGGACCTCCAGAAGGCATTTTAAATGGTGCCACACATGAAACAGCTTCACGTGATAAAATCCTATGGGGTTACAGGAAAGATATTGGTATGGATAGAGGAATGGCTGACAGGCAGGAGGCAGTGAGCGGGAATAAAGGGAGGCTTTTCTGGTTGGCTGCTGGTGACTAGTGGTGTTCCCTTGGGGTCAGTATTGGGACCACTGCTTTTCACAAAGGGCAATAGAGCAGACTATTATTTAAATGGGGGGGAGGTTCAAACATCAGAGGTGCAGAGCGACAAGAATCCTCATGCAAGTAAGTGAATCTGTGGTAAAGAAGGCAAATGCAATGTTGGCATTTATTTCAAGGGGAATAGAATATAAAAGCACTTAGAGTATTGTCAACAGTTTTGGGCCCCATATCTCAAAAAGAATGTGTTGTCATTGGAGAGAGTCCAGAGGAGGTTCATGAGGATGATTCTGGGATTGAAGGGGTTAACATATGAGGAGAGTTTGCAGCTTTGGGCCTGTACTCACTGGAATTTAGAAGAACGCGGGGCAGTCTCATTGAAACCTAGCGAATGTTGAAAGGTCTAGACAGGGTGGATGTGGAGACGATGTTTCCTATGCTGGTGCTATCCAGAACTGGAAGGCACAGCCTCAAAATTGAGGAGGCGACCGTTTAGAACAGAGGCAGGTAGGAAATTTTTTAGCCAGAGATTAGGTCATTTGGTCCATCAAGTCTGCTCCGCCATTCACTCATGGCTGAATCTTTCTCTCTCCTCCTCAGCCCTAATCCCGAGCCTTCTCCCTGTAATCTTTGATGCTGTGTCCAATCAGAACCTATCAATCTTTGCCTTAAATACACCCAATGAGCTGGTCTGCACAGCTGCTTGTGGTAACAAATTCCAAAAATTCACCAACCTCTGGTGAAAGAAATTTCTCTGCATCTCTGTTTTAAATAGACGCCCCTCTATCCTGAGGCTGTGCTCTCCAGTCCTAGATTCCCCCAACATGGGGAACATCCTTTCCACATCTACTCTGTCAAGGCTTTTTGACATTTCAAACGTTTCAATGAGATCACCTCTCATCCTTCTAAATTCCACTGAGTACAGACCCAGAGCTATCAAATGCTCCTCTTCTGATAACCCTTTCATTCCTGGAATCATCCTTGTGAACCTCCTCTGAATCCTCTCTAATGCCAGCACATCTTTTCTGAGATGAGGAGCCCCAAACTGTTCACAATACTCAAGGTGAGGCTTCCCCAGTACCTTTGTAAAGTCTCAGCATCACTTCCATGCTCTTGTATTCTAGACCTCTTGAAGTGAATGCTAACATTTAATTTGCATTCTTCACCACCAACTCTACCTGCAAGTTAACATTTAGGGTGTTCTGCACAAGCGCTCCAGAGTCCATTTGCTCTCAGATTTTTGGATTTTTTCCCATTTAGGAAATAGTCTGCACATTTATTTCTACTACCGAATTGCTTGACCATGCATTTTTCAACATTGCATTTCATTTGCCACTTTCTTGCCCATTCTTCTGCTCTAAATTCTTCTGAATCTACTTATTTCCTCAATACTACCTACCCCTCCACCAATCTTCGTTTCATCTGCAAACTTGACAACAAAGCCATCTATTTCATCATCAAACTTATTGATGTACAGCATAAAAAAGCAGTCCCAACACTGAGACCTGTAGGTGGGGCATGTTGTGGATAATGTGGAGGGCATTCATAAAAACATAGAAAACCTACAGCACAATACAGGCCTTTTGGCCCACAGAGTTGTGCTGAACATGTTCCTACCTTAGAAATTACTAGGCTTACCCATAGCCCTTTATTTTACTAAGCTACATGTACCTATCTAAAAGTCTCTTAAAAGACCTATCGTATCTGCTTCCACCACCATTGCCAGCAGCCCATTCCACACACTCTCCACACTCTGAGTAAAAAACTTACCCCTGACATCTCCTCTGTACCTACTCCCCAGCACCTTAAACCTGTGTCTTCTTGTGGCAACCATTTCAGCTTTGGGAAAAAGCCTCTAACTATCCACATGATCAAAGCCTCTCATTATCTTATACACCTCTATCGGGTCACCTCTCATCCTCCAAGGAAAAAAGGCCGAGTTCACTCAACTTATTCTCATAAGGCATGCTCCCCAATCCAGGTACATCCTTGTAAATCTCCTCTGCACCCTTTCTATAACATCCACATCCTTCCTGTAGTGAGGCGACCAGAACTGAGCACAGTACTCCAAGGGTGGTCTGACCAGGGTCCTATATAGCTGCAACATCACCTCTCGGCTCTTAAATTCAATACCACGATAGATGAATGCCAATACACCGTACACCTTCTTAACCACAGAATCAACTTGTGCAGCTGCTTTGAGTATCCTATGGAATCGGAGCCCAAGATCCCTCTGATCCTCCACACTGCCAAGAGTCTTACAATCACCAAGATCCTTTTCCATAGTGAATACTGAAGTAAAGTATTCACTAAGTAACTCTGTAATTTCCTCCAGTTCCATATACACTTTCCCACTGTCATATTTGATAGGTCCTTTTCTTTCATGTCTTATCCTCTTGCTCTTCACAAAATTGTAGAATGCCTTAGGGTTTTCCTAAATCCTGCCTGCCAAGGCCTTCTCATGGACCCTTCTGGCTCTCCCAATTTCCTTCTTAAGCTCCTTTCTATTAGCCTTATAATCTTCCAGATGTCTAACGTTACCTAGCTCACTGAACCTTCTGTAATCTTTTCTTCTTGACTAGATTTATTGCAGCCTTTATACACCACAGTTTCTGTACCCTACCAGAACTTCCCTGTCTCATTGGAATGTACCTATGCAGAACTCCACACAAATATCCCCTGAACATTTGCCACATTTCTTCCGTACTTTTCCCTGAGAACATCTGTTTCTAATTTAAGCCTGCAGTTTCCTGCCTGATAGCCTCATAATTCCCCTTCTTCCAATTAAACACTTTTCTAACTTGTCTGTTCCTATCTCTCTCCAATGCCATTGTAAAGGAGATAGAATTATGATCACTATCTCCAAAATGCTCTCCCACTGAGAGATCTGAAACCTGACCAGGTTCATTTCCAATACCAAATCAAGTACAGCCTCTCCTCTTGTAGGCTTATTGACATATTGTGTCAAGAAACCTTCCTGAACACACCTAACAAACTCCATCTTATCTATACCCCTAGCTCTAGGGAGATGCCAATCGATATTTGGGAAATTAAAATCTCCCATCACGACAGGATCTATTTCCCTATCTGCTCCTCGATATCCCTGTTACTAATGGGCGGCCTATAAAAAACACCCAGTAAAGTTATTGACCCCTTCCTGTTCCTAACCTCCACCCACAGATACTCCATAGACAATCCCTCCATTACTTCTTCCTTTTCTGCAGCCGTGACACTATCTCTGATCAACAGTGCCACGCCCCCACCTCTTTTGCCTCCCTCCCTGTCCTTTCTGAAACATCTAAAACCCGGCACTCGACATCACCATTCCTGTCCCTGAGCCATCCAAGTCTCTGTAATGGCCACCACATCACATCTCTAATCCCATCCGCTTTTTTCACAACACTCCTTGCATTAGACACATCTCAAACCTTAGGTCTGAGTGCGTCCCTTCTCTATCACCTGCCTATCCTCCCTCTTGCACTGTCTACAAGCTTTCTCTATTTGTGTGCCAACCGCCTCTTCCCCAGTCTCTTCAGTTCGGTTCCCACCTCCCAACAATTCCAGTTTAAACTCTCCCCAGTAGCCTTAGCAAACCTCCCCGCCAGGATATTGGTCCCCCTGTTATTCAAGTGCAACCCGTCCTTTTTGTACAGGTCACACCTGCCCCAGAAGAGGTCCCAGTGATCCCGAAATGTGAATCCCTGTCTCCTGCTCCAATCCCTCAGCCACGCATTTATCCTCCACCTCATTCTATACCTATCCTCACGGTCGCGTGGCACAGGCAGTAATCCCAAGATTACTACCTTTGCAGTCCTGCTTCTCAACTTCCATCCTAACTCCCTGTCGTCTTTTTTCAGGACCTCTCCCCTTTTCCTGCCTACGTCATTGGTACCAATATGTACCACGACCTCTGGCTGTTCTCCCTCCCACTGCAGCATATCTTGTACGCGAACTGAAACAGCCTGGACCCTGGCACCTGGGAGGCAAACTACCATCCAAGTTTCTTTCCTGCGTCCACAGAATTGCCTATCTGACCCCCTAACTATGGAGTCCCCTATCACTGCTGCCATCCTCTTCCATTCCCTAACCTTCTGAGCCACAGGGCCAGACTCTGTGCCAGAGGCACGGCCACTGTCACATCCCCCAGGTATGCTGTCCTCCCCAGCAGTAGTCAAACAGGAGTACTTATTGTCAAGGGGTACAGCCACAGGGGTACTCTCTAGTATCTGGCTCTTCCCCTTCCCTCTCCTGACTGTGACCAACTTGTCTGTCTCCCATGGCCCCGGTATGACCACCTGCCTATATAGGCATCCGTTAGTCTCGTGAGACCATGGATTTGCGTCTTGGAAGGTTTCCAGGGTGCAGGCCTGGGCAAGGTTGGATGGAAGACCGGCAGTTGCCCATGCTGCAAGTCTCCCCTCTCCACGCCACTGATGTTGTCCAAGGGAAGGGTGCTAGGGCTGATACAGCTTGGCACCGGTGTCGTCGCAGAGTAATGTGTGGTTAAGTGCCTTGCTCAAGGACACAACACGCTCCCCCATTTGAGGCTCGAGCTAGCGACCTTCAGATCACTGGACCGGCGCCTTAACCACTTGGACACACGGCAACACCTGCCTGTAACTCCTTTCTATCACCTCCTCGCTCTCCTTGACCAGGCGAAGGTCATCCAGCCGCATCTCCAGTTCCCTAACTCGGCCCCTTAGAAGCTGCAGCTAGACACACCTGGTGCAGATATGGCCGTCCGGGAGGCTGGGAGACTCCAGGACCTCCCACATCTGACACCAAGCACAGAAAACTGGCCTCACACATGTACTTCCTCCTTTCCGCAATTAACACAGATAAACCTACCTCGCCTCGTCCCGCTACTGCCTAAGCCTGTTGAGCCAAAGCCCGATCACTCTGCTACCTCTCACTCCGCTGCCCGCTGGATATGGCGATCTTCCTTTTAAACCTTTCACGCTCTACTGGCTGACATCACGCACCTGCACAGTCTCGCCTCTCTTTTACCCCGAGTAATAAAAAATTCCCCTCGCTCCGAAATTCAGAGTTTACAGCGGGACATCAATAGGATGCCAAACTGGGCTGAGAAGTGCAAGTTAGAGCTCAGCTCTGATAAGTTGTTCATTTTGGTAGGTCAAATATGATGGCAGAATATAGTATTAATGGTAAGACTCTTGGCAGTGTGGAGGATCAGAGGGATCTTGGGGTCCGAGTCCGTAGGACACTCCAAGCTGCTGCACAGGTTGACTCTGTGGTTAAGAAGGTATACGGTTCATTGGCCTTCATCAACTGTGGGATTGAGTTCAAGAGCCAAGAGGTAATATTACAGCTATATAGGACCCTGGTCAGACCCCACTTGGAGTAATATGCTCAGTTCTGGTCACCTCACTACAGGAAGGATTTGGAAACTATAGAAAGGGTGCAGAGGAGATTTACAAGGATGTTGCCTGGATTGGGGAGCTTGCCTTATGAGAATAGGTTGAGTGAACTCGGCCTTTTCTCTTTGGAGTGGCAGAAGATGAGAAGTGACCTGACAGAGGTGTACAAGATATTGAGAGGCATTGATCGTGTGGACAGGCAGAGGCTTTTTCCCAGGGTTGAAATGGCTAACACTAGAGGGCACAGTTTTAAGGTGCTTGGAAGTAGGTACAGAAGGAATGTCAGGGGTAAGTTTTTTTACACAGAGAGTGGTAAGTGCGTGGAATGGGCTGCCATTGACGGTGGTGAAGGCAGATACGCTAGGGTCTTTTAAGAGACTCCTGGATAGGTACATGGAACTTAGAGAGATAGAGGGCTATGGGTAACCCTAGCTAATTTCTAAAGTAAGAACTTGTTCGGCAGAGCTTTGTGGGCCAAAGGGCCTGTATTGTGCAGCAGGTTTTCTATGTTTCTAACAGCAGTAGGGACTGGCAGCCAACCAGAAAAGGATCCTTTTATTCACACTTTCTGCCTTCTACCAATCAGCCAATGCTCTAACCACGTTAGTAACTTTTCTGTAATACCATGGGCTCTTAATTTGGTGAGTGCCCTCATGTGTGGCACCTTGTCAAAGGCCTTCTGAAAGTCCAAATATACAACATCCACTGCATCCCCTTTATCTATCCTACTTGTAATCTCCTCAAAAAATTCCAACTGGTTTGTCAGGCAATATTTTCTTTTGAAGAAACCATGCTGACTTTGACCTATTTTGTCCTGTGTCACAAAGTACTCCATAACCTCATGCTTTGAGTTCCTTGAATAACTCTAACAGATTTGCCAAACAAGATTTCCCATTACAGAAACCATACTGACTTTGACTTATTTTATCATTCATCTCAAAGTATCCCAAAACCTCATCCTTAATAAAAGACTCTATCACATTCCCAACCACGGAGGTTAGGCCAACTGGTCTATAATTTCCTTTTTTTTTGCCTTCTTAAAGAGGAGAGTGACATTTGCAATCTTCCAGTCTCCTGGCACCATGCCAGAAACAGATGATTCTTGAAAGATCATGACCAATGCATCTGTCATCTCTTCAGCAACCTCTCTCAGGACTCTGGGAAATAGTCCATCTGGTCCAGGTGACTTATCATCTTAAGTCCTTTGAGCGTTCCTCACACTTTTTCCTTTGTAAGAGCAATGGCACTCACTCCTGCTACCTGACACTCACAGAACTCTGGCACACTGCTAGTGTCTTCCACAGTGAAGGCAGATGCCAAATACTCATTAACTTCATCTGCCATTTCTTTTTTTCCCATTACTACCTCACGAGCATCATTTTCCAGTGGTCCATTATCAACTCTCACCTCCCTTTTACTCTTTATATAACTGAAAAAACTTTTAGCTTCCTGCTTTATATTATTGTCTAGTTTTCCCTCATCTTTTCCCTTCTTTTAGGTTTTTTTAGTTGCCTTTTGTTGGATTTTAAAAGCTATCCATTTATCCAACTTCCCACTCACTTTTGCTACCTTTTGTGCCCTTTACTTCGCTTTTATGCAGTCCTTAACTTTCCTAGTCAGCCACGGTTGCCTACACCTACCTTTTGAGAACAACTTCTGTGGGATGCATCTATCCCGTGCTTTGTGAACTATTCCCTCAAACTTCAGCCATCTCTGCTCTTCCATCATGCCCATCAGTATCCTCCTCCAATTCACCTGGGCAAGCTCCTCTCTTGTGCCTCTGTATTGCTCTGTTGACCATATGTGGTGCTATGGAGAATCATTGCTCTAAAAGAAATAGATCCATGCATTGCATTTCCTCCTTTATATTAATGTAACATAAAACTGTATAAGTAACAAAGCATTCAAATTCCCTTTCACAAACCATACCCAAATAAACATACTTTCACAATAGCAGTCTATACTAACGTCACTGTTCTAAAGATTCAGTTTTTTGGGTGGTGCTCTGTTTCTTCAGTATAGCTACTCTGGATCTGTATGGTGACATCAGACTTGGCAGGTGTCTTGTCAACAACAATGTTTTGTAGTGCTTTGGGACCTGTAGAGTGTTATAAGGTTTGGCAGGTGTCTTTTCTAAGACAACGTTCTGGGTTGATGGTGTCACATTGCTGTCATTGACATGATCATCACTGAGAGGTAAGTCTGGTGGCTGTAATGTATTCTTCTTTTTGGATGCACTTGACTCAGGTGTGTTTCTTGGTTGAGCATCCACTATGTGGTCCACATGACATCTCCATGTTTGATCTCCAATAACTACTGTGTACATCAGTGGTCTAGTTCTTGTAGTCATTCTACCAGGTGTCCACTTGTCTTCTCACTAATCACGTACTAGGTCTTCCTGTCTAACCTTGAAGCTCTTTGCTTCTTCACTTGGAAACTGGTTGAACTGTTTATTCTGCACTTCCCTCATAGGTCTGGTTTCAGGAGATCTATGCAAGATGTCAGATTCTGCTCATGAACAGCAATGCAGGTGGTTGAGTTGTTGTTGCATGAATGGAGTTCTCATACACAAAAAGGAAGTTTTTGGATGTTGTCCCCCCAGAAACTGGTCAGGGTCTATCCAAACCAGAAACCCTGGATCAACAGTTCTGTGTGAGCAGCACTTATTGCGTGACACAGAGCTTATGTTGCCGGTAATCACCAGGAGCTCAAGGAATGCAGCTATGATCTGTGCAAAGCTATCAACGTAGTGAAATAATAACACAGGGATAAGATCCAGGCACAACTTTCCACCAACAACACACGCAGCTTATGACAAGGTCTGAACACCATCTCAGACTTCAAAGCTAAACACAGTGGAGGTTCCAACATCGCTGCCTCTCTCCCAGATGAGCTAAATCTTTTTTATGCTCGATTCGATGTTACCAACACTGATGAGCCTCTGGGGAGACCCACAGCTGATGCGTCCTGCAGCTTGGTCATCTCTGAGGCCAAAGTATGCAAGGCTGCGGGACCAGAAGGCATCCTTGGCGGATATTCAGAATGTGTGCAGAATGTGAATTGATTATGGGGAGCAAGGACATGGCAGACCAATTGAATAATTACTTTGGTTCTGTCTTCACTAAGGAGGACATAAATAATCTTCCAGAAATAGTAGGGGACAGAGGGTCCAGTGAGATGGAGGAACTGAGCGAAATACATGTTAGTAGGGAAGTGGTGTTGGGTAAATTGAAGGGATTAAAGGCAGACAAATCCCTAGGGCCAGATGGTCTGCATCCCAGAGTGCTTAAGGAAGTAGCCCAAGAAATAGTGGATGCATTAGTGATAAATTTTCAAAACTCGTTAGATTCTGGACTAGTTCCTGAGGATTGGAGGGTGGCTAATGTAACCCCACATTTTAAAAAAGGAAAGAGAGAGAAACCGGGGAATTATAGACCGGTTAGCCTAACGTCGGTGGTGGGGACACTGCTGGAGTCAGTTATCAAAGATGTGATAACAGCACATTTGGAAAGCAGTGAAATCATTGGACAAAGTCAGCATGGATTTGTGAAAGGAAAATCATGTCTGACGAATCTCATAGAATTTTTTGAGGATGTAACTAGTAGAGTGGATAGGGGAGAACCAGTGGATGTGGTATATTTGGATTTTCAAAAGGCTTTTGACAAGGTCCCACACAGGAGATTAGTGTGCAAACTTAAAGCACACGGTATTGGGGGTAAGATATTGATGTGGATAGAGAATTGGTTAGCAGACAGGAAGCAAAGAGTGGGAATAAACGGGACCTTTTCAGAATGGCAGGCGGTGACTAGTGGGGTACCGCAAGGTTCAGTGCTGGGACCCCAGTTGTTTACAATATATATTAATGACTTGGATGAGGGAATTAAATGCAGCATCTCCAAGTTTGCGGATGACACGAAGCTGGGCGGCAGTGTTAGCTGTGAGGAGGATGCTAAGAGGATGCAGGGTGACTTGGATAGTTTGGGTGAGTGGGCAAATTCATGGCAGATGCAATTTAATGTGGATAAATGTGAAGTTATCCACTTTGGTGGCAAAAATAGGAAAACAGATTATTATCTGAATGGCGGCCGATTAGGAAAGGGGGAGGTGCAACGAGACCTGGGTGTCATTATACACCAGTCATTGAAAGTGGGCATGCAGGTACAGCAGGCAGTGAAAAAGGCGAATGGTATGCTGGCATTTATAGCGAGAGGATTCGAGTACAGGAGCAGGGAGGTACTACTGCAGTTGTACAAGACCTTGGTGAGACCACACCTGGAGTATTGTGTGCAGGTTTGGTCCCCTAATCTGAGGAAAGACATCCTTGCAATAGAGGGAGTACAAAGAAGGTTCACCAGATTGATTCCTGGGATGGCAGGACTTTCATATGAAGAAAGACTGGATGAACTGGGCTTGTACTCATTGGAATTTAGAAGATTGAGGGGGGATCTGATTGAAATGTATTAAATCCTAAAGGGACTGGACAGGCTAGATGCAGGAAGATTGTTCCCGATGTTGGGGAAGTCCAGAACGAGGGGTCACAGTTTGAGGATAAAGGGGAAGCCTTTTAGGACCGAGATTAGGAAAAACTTCTTCACACAGAGAGTGGTGAATCTGTGGAATTCTCTGCCACAGGAAACAGTTGAGGCCAGTTCATTGGCTATATTTAAGAGGGAGTTGGATATGGCCCTTGTGGCTACGGGGATCAGGGGGTATGGAGGGAAGGCTGGTGCAGGGTTCTGAGTTGGATGATCAGCCATGATGATAATAAATGGCGGTGCAGGCTCGAAGGGCCGAATGGCCTACTCCTGCACCTATTTTCTATGTTTCTATGTTTCTACAACTGGCAGGTGTGTTACAGACATTTTTAATCACTCCCCCTCCAGTACCGTCCTGCTTCAAAACATCCACCATTGTTCCAGTACCTAAAAAGACCAATGTAACATGTCTGAATGACAAGCGTCCTGTCTCACTCACCTCAGTAATAAGCAAATGCTTTGAGAGGCTGGTCAAGGGCACATCTGCAGCCTGATTCCACTCAAACTGAACCCCCTACAATTCACCTACTGACACAACCAATTGACAGAAAATGCAATAGCCACAGCTCTACACACCGTCCTTACACATCTGGAGAAGAAGGATACTTTTGTGAGAATGCTGTTCTTAGACTGGAGTTCAGCATTCAACACCATAATTCTCTCCAGGCTCGACAAGAAGCTCAGAGAACTCAGCCTTCACCCTGCCTTGTGTAGCTGGATCCGGGAATTCCTGTCAGATCCCCAGCAGGTGATAAGAGTGGATTCCCTTCACCTCCACCCCTCTGACTCTCAACACAGGTGCCCCTCAAGGCTGTGTACTAAGCCTTCTTTACTCTCTGTATACCCATGACTGTGTCACCACCCACAGCTCCAATCTGCTAATTCAATTTGCTGACGTCGCCACACTGATTGGCATAATCTCAAATAATAATGACGCAGCCTACAGAGAAGTCATCACCTTGACACAGTGGTGTCAAGAAGACAACCTCAATGTCGTAAAAACAAAGGAGTTGGTTGTGGCCTACAGGAGGAATCGAGACAGGCTAACCCCTATTCACATCAATGGATCTGGGGTTGAGAGGGTGAACAGCTTTAAGTTCCCTGGCATAAACATCACTGAGGATCTCACGTGGTCTGTATGTACCGGCTGTGTAGTGCCTCTTTCACCTCAGACGGTAGCAGAAGTTTGGTGTGGGTCCCCAAATTCTAAGAACTTTCCATAGGGGCACACTTGAGAGCATCCTGGCTGGCTGTATCACTGCTTGGTATGGGAATTATAGAATAGTACAGCACAGTACAGGCCCTTCGGTCCACAATGTTGTGCCGACCCTCAAACCCTGCCTCCCATATAAGTCTCTTAAACTTCACTAGTGTATCTGCCTCCACCACTGACTCAGGCAGTGCATTATACCTCACTTAATCGCAGGACCATGCAGAGAGTGGTGCGGACAGCCCAGCGCATCTGTAGATGTGAACTTCCCACTATTCAGAACATTTAGAACGGTGTGTAAAAAGGGCCCAAAAGGTCATTGGGAACCCAAGTCATCCCAGCCACAAACTGTTCAAGCTGCTACCATCTGGGAAATAGTACTGCAGCATAAAAGCCAGGACCAACAGGCTCTGGGACAGCTTCTTCCACTAGGCCATCAGACAGATTAACTCATGCTGACACAACTGTATTTCTATATTATATTGATTATACTATTGTATGAGGGGTGATTGATAAGTTTGTAGCCTAAGGTAGAAGAAGTGAATTTTAGAAAACCTAACACATTTATTTTTCCTACATTTAAACACTTAGTCCAGCAGTCGTGGAGTATATGGATCCCTTCTTTGTAGAAGCTGGCGTCAGACCTCTAGAAAGTGGTCCACAGCAGGGGTGGTTGATAAGTTCATGGCCTAAGGTAGAAGAAGCTGAGTTATTAACTTCAAACTTTCTGCATTTTCACTCAAAGAGTTGAACTGCATGTGCACGTAACAAGAGCTGTGTTACTCACCTTCTTCTACCTAAGGACACGAATTTATCAATCACCCCTGCTGTGGACCACCTGGAGGTCCAAGACCTTCTCGTTACAAACTTATGTTCTGCACAGGTAGTTCCATTGAGGCAGGGAAAGGATGGTAGGGTATAAGAGCCATGATGCACAAAGGATGTAGAAAATCTAGTTAAGAAGAAAAGTTTACAAAAGATTCAAGAAACTAGGTATTCTGAAAGCTCAAGAAAATTTTAAGGGAGCCAGGAACGAGCTCAAGAATGAAATTAGGAGAGCTTGAAAAGGCCTTCCAAGCAGAATTAAGGAAGGACCCAAGGCATTCTACAACTACATGAAGTGAAAGAAGGTAAGTCGTGTGAGAATAAGACCAATCAGGAGTGAGAATGGAAACAGGTGCATGGAGCCAGAGAAGGGAGCGGAGGTAGAAACAGAGAAATGTAAAAAACCTACAGCACAATACAGGCCCTTCGGTCTGCAAAGCTGTGTTGAACATGTCCTTGCCTTAGAACTACCTAGGCTTACCCATAGTCCTCTATTTTTCTAAGCTCCATGTATCCATCCAGGAGTCCCTCAAAAGACCCTATTATTTCCGCCTCCACCACCACTGCCGGAAGCCCATTCCATGCACTCACCACTCTCTGTGTAAAAAACTTACCCCTGACATCTCCTCTGTACCTACTCCCCAGCACCTTAAAACTATGCCCTCTTGTGTGAGCCATTTCAGCCCTGGGAAAAAGCCTCTGACTATCCACACGACCAATGCCTCTCATTAGAGGTGACTCTATCAGGTCACCTCTCATCCTCCGTCGCTCCAAGGAGAAAAGGCCAAGTTCACTCAACCTATTCTCATAAGGCATTCTCCCCAATCCAGGCAACATCCTTGTAAATCTCCTCTGCACCCTTTCTATGGTTTCCATATCCCTCCTGTGGTGAGGTGACCAGAACTGAGCACAGTACTCCATGTGGAGTCTGACTAGGGTCCTATATAGCTGCAACATTACCTCTTGGCTTTTAAACTCAGTCCCACAATTGGTGAAGGCCAATTCTCCATATTCCTTCTTAACCACAGAGTCAACCCGCGCAGCAGCTTGGAGTATCCCATGGACTCGGACCCCAAGATCACTCTGATCCTCCACACTGCCAACAGTCTTACCATTAATACTATATTCTGCCATCATATTTGACCTACCAAAATTAACCACTTCACATTTATCTGGGTTGAACTCCACCTACCGCTTCTCAGCCCAGTTTTGCATCCTATCAATGTCCCACTGTAACCTCTGACAGCCCTCCACACTATCCACAACACCCCCAACCTTTCTGTCATCAGTAAATTTACTAACCCATCCCTCCACTTCCTCATCTAGGTCATTTATAAAAATCACAAAAGAGTAGAGGTCCTAGAACAGATCCCTGAGTCACACCACTGGTCACCGACCTCCATGCAGAATATGACCCATCTACAACCACTCTTGGATCCCATGTCTCCTTACTTTCCCAATAAGCCTTACACAGGGTACCTTATCAAATGCCTTGCTTGAATAAGGGAACAACATCCACAACCCTCCAATCCTCCAGAACTTATCCTGTCCTCATTGATGATGCAAGGATAATCGCCAGAGGCTCAACAATCTCCTCCCTTGCTTCCCACAGTAGACTGGGTTACATCTCGTCGGGTCCCAGTCACTTATCCAACTTGATGCTTTCCAAAAGCTCCAGCACATCCTATTCTTGTGATATCTACATGCTTAAGCTTTTCAGTCAGCTGTAAGTCATCCCTACAATTGTCAAGATCCTTTTCCGTAGTGAATACTGAAGCAATGTATTCATTAAGTACCTCTGCTATCTCCTCCGGTTCCATACACACTTTTCCACTGTCACATTTGATTAGTCCTATTCTCTCATGTCTTATCCTCTTGCTCTTCACATACTTGTAGAATGCTTTGGAGTTTTCCTTAATCCTGCCCACCAAGGCTTTCTCATGGCCACTTCTGGCTCTCCTAATTTCATTCTTAAGCTCCTTCCTGCTAGCCTTATAATCTTCTAGATCTCTATCATTACGCAGGTTTTTAAAATCTTTCATAAGCCCTTCTTTTCTTCTTGATTAGATTTATAACAGCCTTTGTACACTATGGATCCTGTACCCTACCATCTTTTCGCTGTCTCATTGGAACAGACCTACGCAGAACGCCACGCAAATATCCTCTGAACATTTCCCACATTTCTTCCGTACGTTTCCTTGAGAAAATCTGTCCCCTGAACATTTGCCACATTTCTTCCATACGTTTCCTTGAGTACACCTGTTTCCAATTTATGCTTCCAAATTCCTGCCTGATAGCCTCATATTTCCCCTTACTCCAATTAAACACTTTCCTAACTTGTCTGTTCCTATCCCTCTCCAATGCTATGGTAAAGGAGATAGAATTGTGATCACTATCTCCAAAATGCTCTCCCACTGAGAGATCTGACACCTGACCAGGTTCAATATGAGATCAAGTACAGCCTCTCCTCTTGTAGGCTTATCTACATATTGTGTCAAGAAACCTTCCTGAACACACCTAACAAACTCCACCCCATCTGATCCCCTTGCTCTAGGGAGATGCCAATCAATATTTGGGAAATTAAAATCTCCCACTATGATAACCCTGTTATTATTACACATTTCCAGAATCTGTCTCCCTATCTGCTCCTTGATGTCCCTGTTACTATTGGATGGTCCATAAAAAAAAACACCCAGTAAAGTTATTGACCCCTTCCTGTTCCTAACCTCCACCCACAGAGACTCTGTAGACAATCACACCATAACCTCCTCCTTTTCTGCAGCTGTGACACTATCTCTGATCAGCAGTGCCACACCCCCACCTCTTCTGCCTCCCTCCCTGTCCTTTCTGAAACATCTAAAGCCTGGCACTTGAAATAACCATTCCCGCCAAGCCATCCAAGTCTCTGTAATGGCCACAACATCATAGCTCCAAGTGCTGATCCATGCTCTAAGCTCATCCGCTTTATTCATGACACTCCTCACATTAAAACAGACACATCTTAATCCATCGGACTGAGCGCATTCCTTCTCTATCACCTGCCTATCCTCCCTTTCGCACTGTCTTCAAACTTTCTCTATTTGTGAGCCAACCTCCCTTTCGTCTGTCACCTTAGTTCAGTTCCCAACCCCCAGCAATTCTAGTTTAAACTCTCCCCAATAGCCTTAGCAAACCTTCCTGCCAGGATATTGGTCCCCCTCAGATTCAAATGTAACCCGTCCTTTTTGTACAGGTTACACCTGTCCCAGAAGAGGTCCCAATGATCCAGAAATCTGAATCCCTGCCCCCTGCTCCGATCTCTCAGCCACGCATTTATCCTCCACCTCATTCTATTCCTATACTCAGTGTTACGTGGCACAGGCAGTAATCCTGAAATTACTACCTTTGAGGTCCTGTTTCTCAACTTCTTTCCTAACTCCCTGTAGTCTGTTTTCAGAACCTCCTCCCCTTTCCTACCTATGTCGTTGGTACCAATATGTACCACGACCTCTGGCTGTTCTCCTTCCCACTTCAAGATATCGTGGACGCGATCAGAAACATCCCGGACCCTGGCACCTGGGAGGCAAACTACCATCCGCGTTTCTTTCCTGCGTCCACAGAATCGCCTATCTGACCCCCTAACTACAGAGGCCCCTATCACTGCTCCCATCCTCTTCCTTTCCCTACCCTTCTGAGCCACAGGGCCAGACTCTGTGCCAGAGGCGCAACCACTGTTGCTTCCCCCACGTAGGCCATCTCCCCCAACTGTACTCAAACAGGAGTACTTATTATTTAGGGGGACAGCCACTGGGGTACTCTCTAGTACCTGCTTCTTGCCCTTCCCTCTCCTGACTGTTACCCACTTCTCTGTCTCCTGTGGTCCCAGGGTGATTACCTGCCTATAGCTCCTCTCTATCGCCTCCTCACTCTCCCTGACCAGACAAAGGTCATCGAGCTGCAGCTCCAGTTCCCTAACACAGTCTCTAAGGAGCTGCAGCTCAACGCACCTGGTGCAGATATGGCCGTCCGGGAGGCCAGGAGTCTCCAGGACCTCCGACATCTGACACCAAACACAGAAAACCGGCCTCACACACATACTTTCCGTCTTTATTTTAAATAGATAACCTACCTGACCTCGGCCCTTTATCGCCGAAGCCCTGTTGAGCCAAAGCCTTCTTACTGTGTCTCCCACTCCTCCAACGCCCGCTCTGTGAATCTGTCTTCCTTTTAAACTCTCCCCGCTGTTCTCACTGGCTGACCTCCATGCGCTTGCGCAGTCGTGCCCCATTCAAACCGCTGAAGAAATAACTGTCACCTTTTCAACTTTGTTCACTTTTAAACTCTTCCTGCTGTTCTCACTGGCTGACCTCCATGTGCTTGCGCAGTCGTGCCCCGTTCAGACCGCTGGAGAAATAATTTAATCTGATGATTAATGATATTTTTGATGGTGTTGGTCCTGGGTTTGGTTTGGGTTTATATGCTGATCCTGGAGCTCTGAGGAAAAGGGGTCATAATACTGCCTATGTGGTAAGTTCCGTGCAAACAGCCGTATTAGCAATGGAAGACTGGTCTTTGGACTGGGGTTTTAAATGTTCTGTTTCTAAGTCAAAATGCATGGTTTTTACTCAGAAACATGGGTTGAATAATCATCTTACTCTTTCTGGATGTTCGCTGTCTAGACTTACCGTGTTGAAATACTTGGCATTATGGCTGGATGTGAGACTGATTTGGAGAGCACATATAAAGTTTTAAGACCATAAGACCATAAGATATAGGAGCAGAAATCGGCTATTTGGCCATCGAGTCTGCTTCGCCATTCAATCATGGCTGATCCAATTCTTCCTGTTGTCCCCACTCCCCTGCCTTCTCCCCATACACTTTGATGCCCTGGCTAATCAAGAACCTATCTATCTCTGCCTTAAATGCACCCAATGACTTGGCCTCCACAGCGGCTCATGGCAACAAATTCCACAGATTTACCACCCTCTGACTAAAGTAATTTCTCTGTTTCTAGTTCTAAATGGATGTCCTTCAATCCTTAAGTCATGCCCTCTTGTTCTAGAATCCCCAACCATGGGAAAAAACTTTGCCATATTTAATCTGTTCAGGCCTTTTAACGTTCGAAAGGTTTCTATGAGATCTCCCCTCATTCTCCTGAACTCCAGGGAATACAGCGCAAGAGCTGTCAGACATTCCTCATACAGTAACCTTTTCATTCCTGGAATCATTTTTGGAGGATAAATCAAAGCAGGCACTCTGTGGCTGGGTATGACTGGGCACTTCTAAGAGTTTTCTATTGACAATTTATTGCATCTTAATATGCTCCTCTCTGGACTACGGTTGTATGGTTTATGGGGAGGCAGCTCATTCGGTTTATATGGGTTGGATGACCTACAGTGGTGCACTTAGAATCAGTACTGGAGCAGTCAGGACCACACCAAGAGGTACAGTGGGGGTTGAACTAGGTGAGATGCCTCTTGACCTGCAGAGAGAAAAAATTGAGCCTTGCATCCTGGACTTCTGCTGCAGGGTGGGGGATATCCTATTTGGTATATTCTATTTTAATGGATTGTTAGGAATATATTGGCAGAGTTGGAAAATGTTTTGGGCAGATAACTAGGGTATATGTGAGGGAGTATGGTCTTGGGGATTTGCAGTTTAGCCCTACAGTGAGTGGCCTGGTCAGGAGTTCCACATTGGAAATTTCCAGATGTGGGAATAGATTTGTCGCTACTGGTGGATAGACAGGGTTTTGGGGGGGGGGGGGTGGGAGGGTGTCTAGTCATTTACAGCAGCAGTATTTTTCCTTTTTGTGTATCCTCACAGATGGTTTTATAGATCCATCTCAAGTCATTGTGAGGGCTCTGGCTTATTTATCCCCTGATTTAATGTTGAGTTGGGGAAAAAGCTGACAGATAGATAGTCTGTCTATACATCAGAATGTATGGCCATTAACATTAGTTTGCAATGGGTTGCAGTGGAGTAAAGGGAATTACAGAGGCATAAGAGGAGTTAGCCAGAATTGTTTGGAAAAGAACACTGGTAAGGATGACAGCAGAGCAGCACAATTCGAGAGACACAGGATACATACATCCGGAAGAAGTATTCTAAAGAAAACAAGAGCTGTCAAAGCCAACAGAAAAGCCAAAGAGAGGGCATGTAATAGAGCAAAAATTAGGGGGAAGTTAGAGGATTGGGAAGCTTTTAAAAACCTACAGAAGCAATAAAAAGTCATGAAGAAGATAAAGATGGAATATGAAATTCACATAGCCAATAATGTTGAAGAGGATACCAAAAGTTTTTTCAGATACAGAATGTGTAAAAGAGAGGCAAGAGTGGATATCGGACCACTGGAAAATGATGCTGGAGAGGTAGTAATGGGGGATAATGCAGTGGTGGATGAACTGAATAAGTATTCCTCGACTTCCTAACTGGAAGACCACAGTCTATGCGGATTGGTGATAACATATCCTCCTCGCTGATGATCAACACCGGCGCACCTCAGTGTGCTTAGCCCACTGCTCTACTCTCTCTATATATACATGACTGTGTAGCTAGGCATAGCTCAAATACTACCTACAAATTTGTTGATGATACAACCATTGTTGGTAGAATCTCAGGTGGTGACGAGAGGGCGTACAGGAGTGAGATATGCCAACTAGTGGAATGGTGTCTCTCTCTGCTAGATTATGTATTGTATTGAACTGCTGCTGCTAAATTAACAAATTTCACATCACATGCTGGTGATAATAAACCTGATTCTGATTCTGGTGAAAGCTCCAGGTGTCAGGGGCCACCTACAGAGCAGGTACTTGGGGAAACTGAAAGATCTGAAGCTGGAGGAACTCAGCAGGCCAGGCAGCATCTATGGAACAAAGTATCATTGACGTTTTGCACTGAAACCCTTCGGTGGGACTGGGGATAAAAAAGTTGAGGAGTAGATTTGAAAGGTGGGGGTATGAGAGAGAGAAATGCCAGGAGATAGGTAAAACTTGGAGAGCGAGGGATGAAGAAAAGAGCTAGGAAATTGATTGGTGAAAGAGACAGAAGGCCATAGAAGAAAGAAGGGGGAGGGAGGAGCACCACAGAGAGGTAATGGGCGGGCAAAGAGATAACATCAGAGAGGGAAAGGGAATGGGAAATGGTGAAGGAGAGGAGGTGGAGGCATTACTGGAAGTTTAAGAGATCAATGTTTATGCCATCAAGTTGGAGGCTACCCAAACGGAATATAAGTTGTTGTTCCTCCAGCCTAAGTGTGGCCTTAACCCAATAGTGGAAGGAGGCTATGGATGGGCATATTGGAATGGGAATGGGAAATGAAATTAAAGACCAGTAAGTCTTACTTCAGTGCTTGGTAAGTTGATGGAAAAGATCCTGAGGCAGGATTTATGAACATTTGGAGAGGTATAATATGATTAGAAATAGTCAGTATGGCTTTGTAAAAGTTAGATCGTGCCTTATGAGCCTGACTGAATTTTTTGAGGATGTGACTGAACACATTGATGAAGATAGAGCAGTAGCTGTAGTGTATATGTATAATGGTTTCTTTGTAATGTTTCACTGCTAAGGCTAATGTAATGGCTTCTCTGTAATGTTCACTGCTGAGGTAACGGTTTCTCTGTAGCAGCAATGTTTGGGTTATGGCTGGAGATAACAGGACTGTAGTATGCATGTTAGCCAATCGGAGATTGTCGCTTTGTCTTGTGTACCTGGAAGGGTGTTTTATCGCGGTCTTTTGTCGAGGAGAGATGAAGAGGGAGGACGCGTGTGGAGAGAGCTGGTAGACTGCCGGATGGAGTTGACTGGGATCTGAGGGTACGAAGTTCGTCAACGCTCGGAGGAGACCGATGGAGGAAGAATGACTACTGAGTGAGCTCCAACGTGAACTTTTGACTTGAATAGGGCCCTTTTTTTATTTTCATTACTAACCCTATATTCAGATTAAAATTCATAAAGTTCAATCATTTAATTTCATATGTTGTACTGTCTGATATTTTGCATTGTGGGTTTGTAACTAGGGGTACATTACACAGCATCCACACAAACGTGATTACCCAGTTTGGCGGATCCGAAGGCTGTTTCCCCTGGACAAACATGAGCTGGGCGAGCCCGAGGGATACATATGGATTTCAGAAAGGTATTTGATAGGGTACTCCATGCAAGGCATTGAGGAAGTAATGAGGCATGGGATCCAGGGGGACATTGCTTTGTGAATCCAGAATTGGCTTGCCCACAGAAGGCAAAGAATGGTTGTAGACGGGTCATATTCTGCATGGAGGTCGGAGACCAGTGGTGTGCCTCAGGGCACCATTCACTTCCTCATCCAGGTCACTTATAAAAATCACGAAGAGGAGGGATGGGTTAGTAAATTTGCTGATGACACAAAGGTTGAAGGTGTTGTGGATAGTGTGGGAGGCTGTCAGATGTTACAGCAGGACATTGACAGGATGCAAAACTGGGCTAAGAAGTTAGTCCTGACGAAGGGTCTCGGCCTGAAACGTCGACTGCGCCTCTTCCTATAGATGCTGCTTGGCCTGCTGCGTTCACCAGCAACTTTGATGTATGTTGCTTGAATATCCAGCATCTGCAGAATTTCTGTTGTTTGCGTTTAAATTCACTACTGCGAAGCCTCTTCCAGTGATGCCTACACCGAAGAAGTTTAGATCCTCTCTTCGACGGGAAGTTAGTCCTGACGAAGGGTCTCGGCCTGAAACGTCGACTGCGCCTCTTCCTATAGATGCTGCTTGGCCTGCTGCGTTCACCAGCAACTTTGATGTATGTTGCTAAGAAGTGGCAGATGGATTTCAACCCAGATAAGTGTGAGGTGGTTCATTTTGGTAGGTCAAATATGATGGCAGAATATAGTATTAATGGTAAGACTATTGGCAGTGTGGAGGATCAGAGTGTATAGATGATGTTCACAATACTTAAGGTGAGGCCTCTCCAGTGCCTTATAAAGCCTCAGCATGCCCTCTTCTCATTGTTACTGTACAGAAGCCTGAAGACACACACTTAGTGCTTCAGGAACAGATTCTTCGCCTCTGCCATATGATTCCTGAACTGACATTGAACCCATGAACACTATCTCACTTTTTAAAAATATTATTTCTGTTTTTGCACTATCTCACGACACACCCTGGTGATAATAAACCTGATTCTGATTCTAAAAGCAAGAATGAAACGTTGCGAGTTTATAAATCACTGGTGAGGCCTCACTTGGAGTACTGTGAACAGGTTTGGACCTCTCATCTTAGAAAGGAGGTCCTGAAACTGGAGAGGATTCAAAGGAGGTTCACGCAAATGTTTCCAGAAATAAATGGCTTGTCTTATAAACAGTGTTTGATGGCTCTGGGCCTATTCATTGGAATTCAGAAGAATGAGTGGTGACCTCATTGAAATCTATCAAATGGTGAAAGGCCTTGATAGGGTCATTGTGGAAAGGATGTTTCCTATGATGGGGGAGTCTAGGACCAGAAGACACAGCCTCAGAATAGAGGTGCGTTCTTTTATTTGATCAGGGGGAATTTCTTTATCCAGAGAGTGGTGAATCTGCGAAATTCCTTGCCACAGGCAGCTTTGAGGCCAAGCCTTTATGTAGTGTATATTTAAGGCAGAGGTTGATAGACTGTTGTATGGTCAGGCATGATGAAATGGTGGAGCAGACTTGATGAGCCAAATGGCCTAATTCTATTCTTATGAACTTGTAGTAAAAAATTATGTAATTAGTTTGGATCTGACACAGGGCTGTGGGCGTGCAGGTCCGTGGGATCAGTTTGCGACTGACACAGGGCTGTGGGGAGTGCAGGTCCGTGGGATCAGTTTGCGTGGGGATTGATACAGGTCTGTGCTGAGAGCATGAGACTTGATGATTGATTTGGGGACTGACAAGGCTGTGGGGAGAGTGTGGGGCAATAGGATAAGTTTGGCATCTGTCATAGGGCTGGGGGAGAGTGCAGAGCTGTGGGATTAATTTGGAGTCTGACACTGCTGTGAGAAGAGTGTGAGGCCCTGGAATTGGTTTAGGATTGCTGCAGGGCTGTGGGAACAATGCAGAACATGATCAGTTTCGGGTCTGACACAGGGCTTTGTGGTGAATATGGGGAATGGGATTAGTTTGGGGATTGATTTCATTCTAAAATGTTGAGCCGGTCACATCCATTAGCGCCGTGGTGCAAACATTTCTTCCCCAGTGTGTGTTAGTGATGGCGCACCTGTCGGGATGCATCAGCAACGGCTCGTTCTGTTGGTTCATTACCTGCTTCCGCTTTGCTGCAAACTCCAATTCTGCCTAAACACTCTTTGTGTGCTCCTGTTCCACACCTTGTGCACAAATATCCCTGGTAAAATATCCCTCTGAGGAAAAAGCAGAAGTCAACATTAAAACAACTCACTGTGCACATTGACTTGAAAAAGTAGAATGGAAGAGTGAACCAGAACCTGAGACACTCAGGAGTGGCCAGAGAGAGAAGCACAGCCTGGACACACAGGGAGGGGCATGCAAGAGGATAAAAGATGGAAAGGTTAGGATGGAAATCTGGTGCTTCGAGAGCATCAAGTGACTGCAGGAGAATATTACAAGGTTTCATCATGACTGATCCTGTACCTTAGTCTCTTCCCACCTTGAAACATCGCCTCATTCATTAATTCCAACAATATACAGATGATGAACAGCCATAAACCCATTGACTGAATACACACACTTGGGGGGTGGGGATGAGGGTGAGAGGGCAAGAGGGGGTAAAGAGAGGCAGAGAGGGGAAAGGGAGGGGGAGGAGAGAGAGGGATGGAGGAGAGTAGGAGGTAGACTTGAGAGAGGGAGAAGGTGAGGCTGAAGGTGAGGGAAAGGGAGAGGGTGAGGTGAGGGTGTGGGAGAGAGAGAGAACAAACACACTGAGCCTTTCTGTGATGAAATCTATCATTTCCTACCATTTCCCCACTAAGTTCCTCCAGCATTGTGTTTGCAACAATTTCTCTATTTACCATAAGACCGTAAGACAAAGGAGCAGAAGTGGGCCATTTGGCCCATTGAGTCTGCTCCGCAATTTTATCATGAGCTGATCCATTCTACCATTTAATCCCACTCCCCCGCCTTCTCACCATAACCTTTGATGCCCTGGCTACTCAGATACCTATCAATCTCTGCCTTGAATACACCCAATGACTTGGCCTCCACTGCCGCCCGTGGCAACAAATTCCATAGATTCACCACCCTCTGGCTAAAAAAATTTCTTTGCTTCTCTGTTCTGAAAGGGCGTCTTCAATCCTTAAGTCATGCCCTCTCGTACTAGACTCCCCCATCATGCGAATCAACTTTGCCACATCCACTCTGTCCATGCCTTGCAACATTCGAAATGTTTCTATGATGTCCCCCCTCATTCTTCTAAACTCCAAGGAATACAGTCCAAGAATGGACAAACGTTCCTCATATGTTAACCCTCTCATTCCCGGAATCATTCCAGTAAATCTTCTCTGAACCCTCTCCAACGTCAGCACATCCTTTCTTAAATAAGGAGCCCGAAGCTGCCCACAGTACTCTAAGTGAGATCTTACCAATGCCTTATAAAGCCTCAACATCACATCCCTGCTCCTATACTCTATTCTTCTAAAAATGAATACCAACATTGCATTCGCCTTCTTCACCACCGACTCAACCTGGAGGTTAACCTTAAGGGTATCCTGCACGAGGACTCCCAAGTCCCGTTGCATCTCAGAACTTTGAATTCTCTCCCCATTTAAATAATAGTCTGCCCGTTTATTTCTTCCACCAAAGTGCATAACCATACACTTTCCAACATTGTATTTCATTTACCACTTCTTTGCCCATTCTTCCAATCTATCCGAGTCTCTCTGCAGACTCTCTGTTTCCTTAGCACTACCGGCTCCTCCACCTATCTTTGTATCATCAGCAAACTTAGCTACAAAGCCATCTATTCCATAATCCAAATCGTTGATTTACAAGGTAAAAAGAAGCGGCCCCAACATTGATCCCTGTGGAACACCACTGGTAACCGGCAGCCAACCAGATTGGCATTCCTTTATTCCTACTCTCTGTTTCCTGTCAATCAGTCAACGCTCTATCCACGTATGTAACTTTCCCGTAATTCCATGGGCTCTTATCTTGTTAAGCAGCCTCATGTGTGGCACCTTGTCAAAGGCCTTCTGAAAATCCAAATATACAACAACCACTGCATCTCCCTTGGCTAGCTTACTTGTAATTTCCTCAAAAAAATCATAATAGGTTTGTCAGGCAGGATTTTCCTTTAAGGAAACCATGCTGAGTTCTGCCTATCTTGTCATATGCCTCCAGTACTCCGTAACCTCATCCTTGACAATCGACTCCAACAACTTCCCAACCACCAATGTCAAGCTAACAGGTCTATAATTTCCTTTTTGCTTCCTTGCACCCTTCTTAAATAGCGGAGTGACAACTGCAATCTTCCAGTCCTCCGGAACCATGCCAGAATCTATCGACTTTTGAAAGATCATTGCTAATGCCTCCGCAATCTCCACAGCTACTTCCTTCAGAACACGAGGGTGCATTCCATCTGGTCGGGAAATTTACCTACCTTTAGACTATTCAGCTTCCTGAGTACTTTCTCTGTCGTAATTGTGACTGCGCACACTTCTCTTCCCTGCCACCCTTGAGTGTTCGGTATACCGCTGATGTCTTCCTCAGTGAAGACTGATGCAAAATACTCATTCAGTTCCTCTGCCATCTCCTTATCTCCCATTACAATTTCTCCAGCATCATTTTCTATCGGTCCTATATCTACTCTCACCTGTCATTTACTCTTTATATACTTGAAAAAGCTTTTAGTATCCTCTTTGATATTATTTGCTAGCTTCCTTTCATAGTTCATCTTTTCCCTCTTAATGACCTTCTTAGTTTCCTTTTGTAAGCTTTTAAAAACTTCCCAATCCTCTGTCTTCCCACTAATTTTTGCTTCCTTGTATGCCCTCTCCTTTGCTTTAACTTTGGCTTTGACTTCTCTTGTCGGCCACGGTTGCATCCTTTTTCCATTCGAAAATTTCTTAATTTTTGGAATATATCTGTCTTGCACCTTCCTCACTTCTCGCATAAACTCCAGCCACTGCTGCTCTGCCGTCCTTCCTGCCAGTGTCCCTTTCCAGTCAACTTTGGCCAGTTCCTCTCTCATGCCGCTGTAATTTCCTTTACTCCACTGAAACACCGACATATTGGATTTCGGCTTCTCTTTCTCAAATTTCACACTGAACTCAATCATGTTATGATCACTGCCTCCTAAAGGTTCCTTCACCTCAATCTCTCTAATCTCCTCCAGTTCATTTACATCAGAAAGAGACTATTTTCATGAAAGTTGTCAAAATCTCTCTCCCTCTCTCTCTCGAAACAGCTTTACCATTAGGCCATAAGACATCGGAGCAGAATGAATCCATTCAGCCTCTCGAGTCTATCCATCATTTTATCATGGTTGATTTATTATCCCCATAAATCCCATTTTCCTGCCTTCTTATAGACCAGTGAGTCTTACTTCAATGGTTGGTAAGTTGATGGAGGAGATCCTGAGAGGTAGGATTTATGAACATTTGGAGAGGCAAAGTATGATTGGGAATACTCAGCCTGGCTTTGTCAAAGGCAGGTCATGCCTTAAGAGCCTGACTGAATTTTTTGAGGATGTGACTAAACACATTGATGAAGGAAGAGCAGTGGATGTAGTGTAGATGGATTTCAGCAAGGCATTTGACAAGGTACCCCATGCAAGGCTTATTGAGAAAGTAAGGAGCCATGGGATCCAAGGGGAAATTGCTTTGTGGATCCAGAGCTGACTTACCCACAGAAGGCAAAGAGTGGTTGCAGACGGGTCATATTCGGTGACCAGTGGTGTGCCTCAGGGGCCTGTTCTGGGACCCCTACTCTTTGTAATTTTTATAAATGACCAGTATGAGGAAGTGGAGGGATGGGTTAGTAAATTTGCTGATGACACAAAGGTTGAGGGTGTTGTGGATAGTGTGGAGGGCTGTCAGGGGTTACAGCGAGACACTGATAGGATGCAAAACTGGGCTGAGAAGCGGCAGATGGAGTTCAACCCAGATAAGTGTGAAGTGGTTCATTTTGGTAGGTCAAATATGATGGCATAATATAGATATTAATGGTAAGACTCTTGGCAGTGTGGAGGATCAGAAGGATCTTGGGGTCAAAGTCCATAGGACACCCAAAGCTGCTGTGCAGGTTGACTGTGGTTTGGAAGGCATATGGTGCACTGGCCTTCATCAATCATGGGATTGAGTTTAGTAGCTGAAAGGTAATATTGCAGCTATAATAGGACCCTGGTCAGACCCCACTTGGAGTACTGTGCTCAATCTGGTCGCCTCACTACAGGAAGAATGTGGAAACCATAGAAAGGGTGCAAAGGAGATTTACAAGGATGTTGCCTGGATTGGGCAGCATGTCTTATGAGAATAGGTTCTGTGAACTCGGCCTTTTCTCCTTGGAGTTACGGAGGATGAGAGGTGACCTGATAAACGTGTACAAGATGATGACAGGCATTGATCGTGTGGTTCGTCAGAGGCTTTTTCCCAGGGCTGAGATGGCTGGTACAAGAGGTGCTTGGAAGTAGGTACAGAGGAGATGTCAGGAGTAAGCTTTTTTACGCAGAGAGTGGTGAGTGCGTGGTATGGGCTGCTGGCGTCGGTGTTGGAAGCGGATTAGATCGGGTCTTTTAAGAGACTCCTGGGCAGGTACATGGAGCTTAGACAAATAGAGGCCTATGGGTAAACCTAGGCAATTTCTAAGGTAAGGACACGTTCGGCACAGCTTTGTGGGCTGAAGGGCCTGTATTGTGCTGTAGGTTTTCTATGTTTCTATCTGTAATATTTGATGCCCTTGCTAATCAAGAATCTATCAACTTCTGCTTTAAATATACCCAGTTACTTGGCCTCTGCAGCGGTCTGTGGCAATGAATTCCACAGATTCACCACTCTCTGGTTGAAGAAATTTCCCTCAGCTGTGTTTTAAATCATCACCCCTCTATTCTGGTCTTAGACTCTCCCACTCTCCCACCACAGGAAAGATCCTCTCCACATCCACTATCAAGGCCTTTCACCATCTGATAGACTTCAGTTAGGTCACCTAGGTTCTTCTGAATTCTAGTGAATACAGGCCTAGAGCCATCAAAAGCTCTTCATATGACAAACAGTTCAATCTTGGAATTATTTTCATGAAACTCCTTTGAACCCTCTCCAGCTTCACATATCCTTTCTAGATAAGGGGTCCAAACCTGCTCACAATACTCCAAGTGAGGCCTCATCAGTGCTTAGTCACTGAATTACATCCTTGCTTTTATATTCTAGTCCTCTTGAAATGAATGCTAACATCGCATTTGGCTTCCTCACCACAGACTCCACCTACAAATGAATCTTCAGGAAATCAGGCACGAGGACACCCAAGTCCCTTTGCGCCTCAGTTTTTTTCTATCTTTTCTCCACTTAGAAAATGGTCTGTACTTTCATTTTTTCTACCAAAGTGGATAACCATACACTTTATGACGCTGTATTCCATTTGCCACTTCTTTGCCCATTCTTCTAATCTGTCCATGTCCTTCTGTAGTCTTCCTACTTCCTCAAGACTACCTGCGTCTCTACATATTCTCTGCAGACTTTGGCACAAAGCCATTAACTCCACCACCCAAATCATTGACAGACAATGTAACAAGAAATGGTCCCAATACTGACCCCTGTGGAACACCACTAGTCAGCGGCAAAAAATCAAAATAGGCTCCCTTAATTCCCACTCTTTGCCTTTTGCCAATCAGGCAATATTCAACGCTAGTGTCTTTCCTGTAATAGCATGCACTGTTATCTTGTTAAGCAGGATCATATGTGATACCTTGTCAAAGGCCTTTTGAAAATCCAAGTACACAAAATCAACCCATTCTCCTTTGTTTATCCTGTTCATTATTTCCTCAAAGACTCCAACAGATTTGTCCTGAATGAAACCATACTGACCTATTTTATCATGTGCCTCCAACTATGCCAAAACTACATCCTTAATACTGGACTCCAGCATCTTCCCAATCACTGAGGTCAGACTGTATGGGCTATTTCCTTTCTTTTGCCTCTCACTTCTTGAAGAGTGGAGTGACATTTGCAATTTTCTATTCCTCCAGAACCATGCCAGAATCAATTGATTCTTGAACATTGATACTAATGCCTCTGCAATCTCTTCAGCTACCTCTTTCAGAACCACGGGTGAAATCCATCTGGTCCAGGTAACTTATCCACAATCAGGCCCTTCAGTTTCCCAAGCACCTTCTCCCTACTAATAGCAACTGCATTCACTACTGCCCTCTGACACTCTCAAATTTCTGACATACTGTCAGTATCCTCCATAGTAAAGAATGATGTAAAATACTTATTTAGTTCATCTGCCACTTCTTTGGACCCCCCCCCCCATTACTTCCACTCCAGCATCATTTTCCAGGGGTCTAATATCTACTCACGTCTTTCTTTTATTCTTTATATATTTGAAAAATACTTTTGGTATCCTCTTTGATATGATTGGCTAACTTACCTTAATATTTCATCTTTTCTCTCCTAATAGCTTTTCAGTTGCCTTGTGTTAGTTTTTAAAAGCTTCCCAATCCTCTAACCTCCCACTAATTCAGAAAACTGAGGGGTGACTTCATTGAAACATATCGAACGGTGGAAGGCCTTGATGGGGTATATGTGGAGAGGATGTTTCCTGTGGTGGGAGTATCTAAGACCAAAGCACACAGCCTCAGAATAGAGAGGTGTCCTTTAGAACGGTGATGAGAAGCAATTTCTTCAGCCAGACAGTGCTGAATCTGTGGAATTCTTTGCCACGGGCAGCGATGGAGACAAAGGCTTTATGTATATTTAAGGTTGAGGTTCTTGATTGAATTCTTGATTGTCAGGACATGAAAGGATATGGGGGAAGGTAGGAGGTTGGGGCTGAGGAAAAATGGATCAGCCATGATGAAATAGTGCAGCAGACTCAGTGGGCCAAATGCTCTAATTTTTGTTCAATTATATGCCCTCTCTTTTGCTTTTATGTTGTCTTTGACTTCCCTTGTCAGCCTTGGTTTTGTTATCCTGTCCTTGGAATATTTCTTTGGGATGTATATATACTGTGAATTCTGAATTGCTCCCAGAAACTCCAGCCATTGCTGCCCTTCCGTCTGTCTCCGAAGGGTTTCTTACCTTCAGCTCTCTATTCAAATCTGGTTCATTACATCCACACACAATCCAGAATAACTGATCCCCTAGTGGGCTCTAGCACTTAAAAAGCTGCCATCTAGGCATTCTACAAATTCTTTGTCTTGGGATCCAAAATCATCACCAATCTGATTTTTCAATCTACCTGTATATTTAAATCCCCCATGACTATCGTAACATTGCCCTTTTGACATACAATTCCTATCTCCCATTGTAATTTGTCAACCACATGTTTACTATAAGACTAATGTCTTATAAAGGCTCAGCATTATCTCCTTGCTTTTATATTCTATTCGGCTTGAAATAAATGCCAACATTGCATTTGCCTTCTTCTTCACAGACTCAACCTTCTGGATGGTCTTACACGAGGACTCCTAAGTCCCTCTGTACCCCAGATATTTGAAAGTTCTAGCAAACCTGCCCGGAAGGATCTTGGTCCTCCTTGGGTTCAATTGTGATACATCCCTTTGTACAGGCCATATCTTCCCCAGAAGAGATTCCAATAATCCAGAAACCTGAAACCTGCCTCCTGCACCAGTTCCTCAGACATGCATCCATCTGCTAAATCACACAATTCTTGCCGTCACTGGCACGTGGCAAAGGCAGCAATCCAGAGATTACTGCCCAGCTCAGGACATTAGTCATTTCCACTCAATCGGCAAACCTGAGTGAGCTACGTTTTCTCAGGCTGAATCTCTGAATTAACTGCTGCTCTAATTATGGAATCCCTAATCACTACTGCAGTCCTCTTCTCACCCCTTCGCTCTGAGCACCAGAGACAAATTCAGTGCCAGAGACCCATTACTATTGTGCTCCCTGGTAGGGTATACCCCTCAACAGTATCCACAATGGTACACTTGTTATTGAGGGCAGTGGTCACGGGGTTACTCTGCATTGGCTCTGCATTTCTTTTTCTTCTCCTGACAGTCACCCAGGTACCTGTGTCCTGCAGCTTAGGGGTGAATATCACCCTGTAGCTCCTACCTAACACTTCCTCATTTTCCGCTATGAGCTGCAGCTCCAGTTACAGAAAAGTACAGCACAGAAACAGGCCCTTTGGCCCATCAAGCTCACGCTAAAACATTTAAACTGCTGACTCCCAATGACTTGTTAGTTCTCTGAGGAGCTGCAGCTCAGTGCACCTGGTGCAGATGTGGTTATCCAGAAGTTGGAGTCTCCCAGAATTCCCTCATCTCACACAAAGAACACAACACAGTCCACAGTCATTCGTACCATAAGACCATAAGACCATAAGACATAGGAATAGAATTAGGCCATTTAGTCCATCGAGTCTGCTCCGCCATTAAATTATGGCTGATCTTTTTTTTCCCTCCTCAGCCCTACTCCCCAGCCTTCTCCCTGTAACCTTTGATGCCATGTCTAATCAAGAATCTATCAAACTCTGCCTTAAATATACCCAACGACTTGGCCTCCACAGCTGCCTGTGGTAAAAAATTTCACAAATTCACCATGCTCTGGCTAAAGAAATTTCTCTGCATCTCTTTTAAATGGATGTCCCTCTATCCTGAGGCTATGCCTTCTTGTCATAAACTCCACCACCATGGGAAATATCCTTTCCACATCTACTCTGTTGAGGCCTTTTGACATTCAAAAGGTTTAATGAGATCACCCCTCATCCTTCTGAGTTCCAGCAAGTACAGACCCAAAGCTATCAAGTGTTCCTTTTCTGATAACCCTTTCATTCCTGGAATCATCCTTGTGAACCTCCTCTGAACCCCCTCCAATGCCATCACATCTCCAACACAGACCACTGCAGAACACCGCTAGGCATGGGGAACTAACCAGAAAAGGCTCCCTTTATTCCCACTCTTTGCTTCCTCCCAGTCAGCCAATCTTCTATCTGAACTGCTTGACTTTCTCCCGTTCTACATCTGACAGCTTTTGCTTTCTGTTCTTCGTGACCCCTTTGGCAATTGACTTCATTGACCTATCAGTCAGGCCAACACTAGCCAATGCTGGCCTTACCCTTTGACATTCTCTTAGACCATCCACCCCCAACTTTAAACTAACTTGGTTTCTTACTTCCTCATCCCAGTGAAGGGTTTTAGTTGTGAAACCTTCATTGCTTTCCCCTCCATAGATGATAAATTACCTGTTGTTACCAGCATTTTCTACTGCTCTTTCTCTGCCTGATCCAGCAACACCCACCCCACCCCCCGCCCCCAACAGCTGGGAGCAACCCCTGACCTCAGCTGCACTGCCCCAACTCTATTTTTCCAGATCTTGTCTATCCAAAGCCCAGACCAGCCTGGGACCTCCTATGTGACTGGAGCCACCTCCACTCTGAGGAAGTTGATGGATGGTCGTTTTTTTGTATTTACAGAGTTGGATGTGGGGACCTGGAGTTAAAGCTGAAGTTTAGAAGCAAACGCCAGAAATGGGGGCTGGAGCTGGAGCTGTAGGTCAGGAGCAAAAGCTGGAGGTGGGAGCACAAGCTGGAGCTGAAGGTCAGAAGTAAAAACTGGAGCTGGGAGTTGTAGTCAGAAGAACATCGTGAACCAGAAAGACTCACCGGAGCAACATGCGGCAGGCAGAGCAGACAGTGGCCTGGGCGAAAGTGTACATGGTGAAACTGTGCTCATTACTGCTGCCATGCTCTGGGCGAATGTTCGACCTACAGCAGGACAGAGAACATGTGCAGCTGTCAGGTGAACCGATAAATCCTGAGCCCCCACAAGCAGCACAGACACAGTCACAGCTCGAGAAAGGACATACAGTCTTCTGAGTGTCGGAAAGCATGGAAAATAATGAATGAGTGACACCAGTTCATTCCTGGAGCAGGAACAAATATTCTGTGATCTGCCACAGTTGTCCTGCTTGTTACACCCACAGGGATGTGTGGTACAGATACAGGGATGTCAGTGACCAACCATGTAGATGGTCATAGTCTTTTCCCCAGGGTTGGGGAGTCCAAAATTAGAGAGCACAGATACAAGAGGAGGGAGATTTAAAGGAGATCAGAGAGGTAACTTTACAGAGAGGGTGGTGAGTACTGGAATGAGTGGCCAGAGGAAGTGGTTACGGTGGGTACAAATGCAACATTTAGATGGTTACTTGGAAGGGACAGGTTGGAGGGTTATGGGCTAAACACTAAATGTGACCAACAGGGAGGATGCTGTGGTCAGCATGGACCAGTTGGGCCAAAGGCCCTGTTTCTATGATGAATTACTCTACGACTCAATGAGTTTATGTGTGAAAGTACACTGAAGTGCATTTTCATATCCCAATGTCAGTTGGTGATTTAGGACCCTCTCCCAGTGAGAGCAAGTGTGTGCTGTAATAATACTCACAGAGCCATTGCAAACTGCTCCAGCCACTTTTTCTTCAATTCCTTGGTTCTACAGAAGAACTCAAAGCCGTTGTGCCCATGGAGATGTGTGAGGTAGAATCCATGGGACCACTGTGTCAATAGGAAAGAGATGGAGTTAGACATACTGACAACCAATCATTTACAAATTCCATTCCAGCGGGAATCTTACAGCCTCAATGGAAGTCTTCTTGCAGTCAAGAAATGAGGTGTTGCTGCAGCTTGTACTCCAAGTTCTTGAGCATGAACTCCAGGCAGGGACTGCTACAAGAAAGCTTTAGTGATATTGAATGAGGAAAGACTGACCTAGGAGCATGGCAGAAGCTCATATGCTTCTGAGACAACAAAAGAAAATCCATCTGCATTTTAATGCCTACATCGAAGAGAGTTTGCTGTGAAATTGGCAGGACTGAGGGAGAAACATACAAAATGCTGGAGGAACTCAGCAGGCCTGGCAGCATCTATGGAAAAGAATACAATTGGCATTTCAGGCCCCAGCCCAAAATGTCGACTGCACTTTTCTCCATAGATGCTGCCAGGTCTGCTGAGTTCCTCCAGCATTTTGTGTGTGTTGCTTGGATTTCCAGTATCTGCAGATTTTCTCTTGTTTGTAAATGGAGGACTGAGGGAATGCTGTGTTGAATGCAAACAAAATGTAGATGAGCCTACTAGAGAGGATCACTTAGCAACACCTCCTCTTAGAAAATGATGTGTCATTTCGAAGCTTACAGGGACAGTGTCATCCTGATGCACTGAAGAGTGAAGGCTGGAAGCCTGACTGATGATGGACTTTGAGGCTCTAGTCAAGAAAAAGGAGGAGGCATGTGTTAGGTAGAGGCACGTGGGAATAAGTGAATTGCTTGACAAGCCTCATGGATGGAACTTGGGCAAAAGGGGATATGAGATATCCTTGGAAGACAGGGTAAAGAAGAATCCGAAAAGATTCTATAAATATACTGAGTGCAAAAAGGTAACTAGGGAGAGAATAACTCCCTATGAGGTTTAGTGTGATTATCTATGGGTGCAGACATGTGAGGTGGGTGAGATCTTAAATGAAAATACTTCTCACGTATTTACTGAGGAGAAGGACATGGAAGCTGGGGAATTTAGGAAAGAGAATAAGGTTGTTCTGAAACATTGATATTAGATGAGGTGGTGCTACTGGTCACGAAGTTAAAAAATTTCTTGCCACATGCCGGTGATAATAAACCTGATTCTGATGTGCATGAAGGTGGCTAAATCCCCTAGGTTTGACCAAGTGTATCAAGGATATTGTGGGAGGTACAGGAAGAAACTGGTGGGCTCCTGGCAGAGCATGGATCAGCATTTGGAGCTATGATGTTGTGGCCATTACAGAGACTTGGATGGTGCAGGGTCAAGAATGGCTACTTCAAGTGCCAGACTTTAGATGTTTCAGAAAGGACAGAGAGGGAGGCAAAAGAGGTGGGGGTGTGGTATTGTTGATCAGAGATAGTGTCACAGCTGCAGAAAAGGAGGAAGTCATGGAGGGGTTGTCTACGGAGTCTCTGTGGGTGGAAGTTAGGAATAGGAAGGGGTCAATAACTCTACTGGGTGTTTTTTATAGACCACCCAATAGTAACAGGAACATTGAGGAGCAGGTAGGGAGACAGATTCTGGAAAGCAGTAATAGTAACAGGATTTAAAAACGCAAACATGAGGAAATCTGCAGATGCTGGAATTTCAAACAACACGCATAAAAGTTGCTGGTGAACGCAGCAGGCCAGGCAGCATCTCTAGGAAGAGGTACAGTCAACGTTTCAGGCCGAGAATTATCTGCAGCTTAATGTGAAAAAGACTGGTGGTAGACCTGAGGAGAGCTAAGGTACCGGTGACCCCTGTTTCCATCCAGGGGGTCAGTGTGGACATGGTGGAGGATTACAAATACATGGGGAAACTAATTGACAATAAACTGGACTGGTCAAAGAACACTGAGGCTATCTATAAGAAGGGAATGAGGAAAGGTGCAGTTGACTCATATCGTTTCCTCACAGCTCGGTAGCACATGCTTTGCGGCCCAGTGGTTGGGGACCACTGATTTATAAAAATCACAGAGGAGGGGTCCCAGAACAGATCCCTGTGGCACACCACTGGTCACTGACCTCCCTGCAGGTTATGAACCATCTAAGCCACCCTTTACCTCTGTGGGCAAGCCAATTCTGTCAAAGAACACTGAGGCTGTCTACAAGAAGGGTCAGAGCCGTCTCTATTTCCTGAGGAGACTGAGGTCCTTTAACATCTGCCGGACGATGCTGAGGCTATTCTACGAGTCTGTGGTGGCCGGTGCGATCATGTTTGCTGTTGTGTGCTGGGGCAGCAGGCTGAGGGTAGCAGACACCAACAAAATCAACAAACTCATTCGTAAGGCCAGTGATGTTGTGGGGATGGAACTGGGCTCTCTGACGGTGGTGTCTGAAAAGAGGAGGCTGTCCAAGTTGCACGCCATCTTGGACAATGTCTCCCATCCACTACATAATGTACTGGGTGGGCACAGGAGTACATTCAGCCAGAGACTCATTCCACCGAGATGCAACACAGACCGTCATAGGAAGTCATTCCTGCCTGTCGCCATCAAACTTTACAACTCCTCCCTTGGAGGGTCAGACACCCTGAGACAATAGGCTGGTCCTGGACTTATTTCCTGGCATAATTTACATATTACTATTTAACTATTTATGGTTTTATTACTATTTATTATTTATGGTGCAACTGCAACGAAAACCAATTTCCCCCGGGATCAATAAAGTATGACTATGACTATGACTATGCCATCTTGCAGGCATTCAATAAATTCACTGTCTTGAGATCCACTAGCAATCTGATTTTCCCAATCGACCTGAATGTTTAAAATTTCCCATGACTATCATTATATTGCCCTTTTGACATGCCTTTTCTATTTGCTGTTGTAACCTGTAGTCCATTTGCCAGCTATGGTTTGATGGCCTGTATATAACTGCCATCAGGTTCCTCTCTTCTCTCATACCACTGCAATTTCCCTTACCCCACTGAAATACTGTTACATCAGACTTTACTCTCTCCCTATCAAATTTCCAGTTGAACTCAATCATATTGGTTCTGAAGGGTTCTTTTACCTTAAACTCCCTAATCGCCTCCTGTACATTACATAACACCCAATCCAGTATAGCTGATCCCCTAGTAGGCTCAACAACAAACTGCTCTAAAAAAGCTTTCCCTTTGGCATTCAACAAACTCACTCTCTTGAGATCCATTACCAACCTAGTATTCCCAATCGACCTGCATGTTAAAATCTCCCATGACTACCATAACATTGCCCTTTTGACTCGCCTTTCTTATTTCCTGTGGTTCACAGCCCAGCTACTGTTGGGAGACCTGTATATAACTGCCATCAACGTCCTTTTACCTTTGCAGTTTCTTAACTGAACACACAAGGATTTAACATCTTCCGATCCTATGTCACATCGTTCTACTGATTTGATACCATTCTTTACCAGCAGAGCCACGCCACCCCCTCTGCCTACCTTCCTCTCCCTCCAATACAATGTGTAACCTTGGGCATTCAGCTCCCAACTACAGCCGTCCTTCAGCCATGATTCAGTGATGGCCACAACATCATACCTATCAATCTGTAAAAATGCAACAAGATCATCCACCTTATTTCTGTGCTAACTGCCTGTCCACCTTCTGATTCCTTCTCCTGGCAGTTTGGGATGACTACGTCCTTGTAACTCCGATCGATGATCTCCTCACTCTCCTTATAAGCCATAGGACATCCAACAGCTGCTCTGGATCCCGAACACGGTCTTCAAGGGTCTGCAGCTAGATACACTTCACGCAGATGTAGTTCCCTGGGAGAATCTGGGTCTCTCAGGACTCCGACATCTAGCATGAAGAACATAAAGTGGCCATTTAAACTACACTAAGTACCCTTGACACAGTAAGAAATAAGGAAACTTGTCAGAAACTTCCCTGGACAACTTACCCAGAACCAACACCTCTTGCAAGCTTTGCCTCCTTTGAGCCAAAGCCTGACAGTCCCATCTCACCACTGGCCCACTCTCAACAATGGCTGCTCTGCTTGTCACTTCTGTACTTTTATTTACTTCTCTCTGCGCTGTATTTATTATCACACTCTTTCTAGATGGGAATTCTACTCTCAGTCAATATGCGGAAAGTTAATCTTGCAGCAGTCTGTCATCTCCCTTCAAATTTGTTCCTCTAAATCTCCCAGACTGTTGGGAGGTCTATAATGGATAATCCCAATTAAAATGGTCATACTTCATTAGAGACGTTCTCTAGTCTGTCCTGACTGTACACTGCTGTGACATTTTCCCTGACTAGTAATGCCACCATCCCTCTTTAATCCCTCCTCCTCTATCATGTCTAAAACAATGGAATCACAAAACATTGAGCTGCCAGTCCTGTCCCTCCTGCAAGCAAGCCTCACTAACGGCTGCTATATCATAATCCCACATGCTGATCCATGCCCTAAACTCACCCACCTTTTCTACAATACTCATTGCATCGAAATATACAAGCTCAGAATATTAGACCCACTATGGTTGAGACCTGTCGTATGTCGCTTTAACAACAACTTTCTCCACAGCCACTTCACTGTCTGTTCTGATGCTCTGGTTCCCATCCCCCTGCACACTGACAAACCTTCCCACTGGGATATTAGTCCCCCTCCAGTTCAAGTGCAAACTATCCCTTCTGTACAGATTCCACCATCCCTGGAATGGATCCAATGATCTAAAAATCTGAAGTCCTCTCTCCTACACTAAATCTTTAGCCACGTATTAAATTATATGATCTTCCTATTTCTGGCCTCACTAACACATGACATGGGTAGCAATCCTGAGATCACAACTCTGGAGGCACTGTCCTTTAACTTAGCATTTAACTCCCTGAACTCACCTTGCAGGACATTATCACAGGTCCTAATCATTTCATTGGTACAGAAGTGACCACGACCTCTGACTGTTCACCCTCCCGCTTCAGAATGCTGTGGACTCGATCTAAGACTTCCCTGACCCCAGCACCTGGGAGGCAACATACCATCTGGGAATCTTGCTCTTGTCCACAGAGCCTCCTTTCTGTACTCTAACCAATGAATCCCCTATCAGTACAGCTCTCTTCTTCTCCCTGCTTCCCTTCTGAGCCACAGAGACAGACTCAATGCCAGAGACCTGACTGGTGCGGCTTTCTGCTGCTAGATCATCACCACCTAAATCATTCCTTCCAATATAATCCAAAGCAGTATACTTATTTTTGAGAGGTATGCCCACAGGGGTACTCTGCACTGGTTGTCTACCCCCTTTCCCTATCCCGATGATCACCCTGTTACCTGTGTTCTGCACCTTGAGTGTAAAAACCTCTCTGTCTATTAACTCGTCAGCCTCCAGAATAGAACATAGAATAGGACAGCACAGTACAGGCCCTTCGGCCCACAATATTGTGCCAACCCTCAAACCCTGCCTCCCATATAAGCCCCCACCTTAAATTCCTCCATGTACCTGTCTAGTAGTCACTTAAACTTCACTAGTGTATCTGCCTCCACCACTGACTCAGGCAGTGCATTCCACGCACCAACCACTCTCTGAGTAAAAAACCTTCCTCTAATATCCCCCATGAACTTCCCACCCCTTACCTTAAAGCCACGTCCTCTTGTATTGAGCAGTGGTGCCCTGGGGAAGAGGTGCTGGCTCTCCACTCTATCTATTCCTCTTATTATCTTGTACACCTCTATCATGTCACCTCTCATCCTCCTTCTCTCCAAAGAGTAAATCCCTAGCTCCCTTAATCTCTGATCATAATGCATACTTTCTAAACCAGGCAGCATCCTGGTAAATCTCCTCTGAATCCTTTCCAATGCTTCCACATCCTTCCTATAGTGAGGTGGCAGAAATGGACACAGTACTCCAAGTGTGGCCTAACCAGAGTTTTATAGAGCTGCATCATTACATCGCGATTCTTAAACTCTATCCCTCGACTTATGAAAGCTAACACCCCATAAGCTTTCTTAACTACCCTATCCACTTGTGAGGCAACTTTCAGGGATCTGTGGACATGTACCCCCCAGATCCCTCTGCTCCTCCACACTACCAAGTATCCTGCCATTTACTTTGTACTCTGCTTTGGAGTTTGTCCTTCCAAAGTGTACCACCTCACACTTCTCCGGGTTGAACTCCATCTGCCACTTCTCAGCCCACTTCTGCATCCTATCAATGTCTCTCTGCAAACTTTGACAATCCTCTACACTATCTATCTAACTTTGTGTCATCTGCAAACTCGCCAACCCACCCTTCTACCCCCACATCCAGGTCGTTAATAAAAATCACGAAAAGTAGAGGTCCCAGAATAGATCCTTGTGGGACACCACTAGTCACAATCCTCCAATCTGAATGTACTCACTCCACCACCACCCTCTGCCTTTTGCAGGCAAGCTAATTCTGAATCCATCTGGCCAAACTTCCCTGGATCCCATGCCTTCTGACTTTCTGAAAAAGCCTACCATGTGGAACCTTGTCAAATGCCTTACTAAAATCCATATAGATCACATCCACTGCACTAACCTCATCTATATGCCTGGTCACCTCCTCAAAGAACTCTATCAGGCTTGTTAGACACAATCTGCCCTTCACAAAGCCATGCTGACTGTCCCTGATCAGACTATGATTCTCTAAATGCCCATAGATCCTATCTCTAAGAATCTTTCCCAACAGCTTTCCCAACACAGACGTAAAGCTCACTGGTCTATAATTACCCGGACTATCCCTACTACCTTTTTTGAACAAGGGGACTAACATTCGCCTCCCTCCAATCCTCCGGTGCCATTTCCGTGGACAACGAGGACATAAAGATCCTAGCCAGAGGATCAGCAATCTCTTCCCTTGCCTTGTGGAGCAGGCGGAGGAATATACCGTCAGACCCCGGGGACTTATCCGTCCTAATGTATTTTAACAACTCCAACACCTCCACTCCCTTAATATCAACATGCTCCAGAACATCAACCTCACTCATATTGTCCTCACCATCATCAAGTTCCCTCTCATTGCTGAATACCGAAGAGAAGTATTCATTGAGGACCTCACTCACTTCCACAGCCTCCAGGCACATCTTCCCACCTTTATCTCTAATCGGTCCTACCTTCACTCTTGTCATCCTTTTTTTCTTCACATAATTGAAGAATGCTTTGGGGTTTTCCTTTACCCTACTCGCCAAGGCCTTCTCATGCCCCCTTCTTGCTCTTCTCAGCCCCTTCTTAAGCTCCTATCTTGCTTCCCTATATTCCTCAATAGACCAATCTGATCCTTGCTTCCTAAACCTCATGTATGCTGCCTTCTTCCACCTGACTAGATTTTCCACCTCAGTTGTCACCCATGGTTCCTTCATCCGACCATTCTTTATCTTCCTCACCGGGACGAATTTATCCCTAACATCCTGCAAGAGATCTCTAAACATCGACCACATGTCCATAGTACATTTCCCTGCAAAAACATCATCCCAATTCACACCCGCAAGTTCTAGCCTTATAGCCTCATAATTTGCCTTTCCCCAATTAAAAATTTTCGTGTCCTCTTTGATTCTGTCCTTTACCATGATAATTATAAAGGCCAGGGAGCGGTGGTCACTGTCCCCCAGATGCTCACCCACTGAGAGATCTGTGACCTGACCCGGTTCATTACCTAGTACTAGATCTAGTATGGCATTCCCCCTGGTCGGCCTGTCCACATACTGTGACAGGAATCCATCCTGGACACACTTAACAAATTCTGCCCCATCTAAACCCTTGGAACTAATCAGGTGCCAATCAATATCAGGGAAGTTAAAGTCACCCATGTTAACAACCCTGTTATTTTTGCACCTTTCCAAAATCTGCCTCCCAATCTGCTCCTCTGTATCTCTGCTGCTACCAGGGGGCCTATAAAATACCCCCAGTAGAGTAACTGCTCCCTTACTGTTCCTGACTTCCACCCATATTGACTCAAAACAGGATCCTGCTACATTACCCACCCTTTCTGTAGCTGTAATAGTATCCCTGACCAGCAATGCCACCGCTCCTCCCCTTTTTCCGCCCTCTCAATCCCTTTTAAAGCACTGAAATCCAGGAATATTGAGAATCCATTCCTGCTCTGGTGCCAGCCAAGTCTCTGTAATGGCCACTACATCATAATTCCATGTATGTATCCAAGCTCTCAGTTCATCACCTTTGTTCCTGATGCTTCTTGCATTGAGGTACACACATTTCAGCCCTTCTACCTTACTGTCTTTACACCGTTTATTCTGCTTCTCTGTCCTCAAAGCCTCTCTGTATGTTAGATCTGGCTTTACTCCATGCACTCCTTTCACTGCTCTATCGCTCTGGGTCCCATCCCCCTCGTAAATTAGTTTAAACCCTCCCGAACCATGCTAGCAAACCTACCTGCAAGGATATTGCTCCCCCTCGAGTTCAGGTGCAACCCATCCAATCTGTACAGGTCCCACCTTCCCCAGAAGAGATCCCAATGATCTAAAAATCTAAAACTCTGCTCCCTGCACCAACTCCTCAGCCATGCATTCAACTGCCATCTCCTCCAATTCTTACCATCTCTGTCACATAGCAGTGGCAGCAATCCTGAGAACGTCATCTTTGAGGTCCTGTTCTTCAGCCTTCTGCCTAGTTCCCGAAACTCACACTTCAGGACCTCATCCCTCTTCCTGCCTATGTCGTTTGTCCCAACATGTATCACGATTTCTGGTTGCTTTCCCTCTCGTACCAGGATGTCGTGCACCCAGTCAGAGACATCCCGGACCCTGGCACCCGGGAGGCAACAAACCATGCGGGTGTCCTTCTCACGTCCACAAAATCTCCTGTCTGCTCCCCTAACTATAGAGTCTCCAATGACAACAGCTCCCCTCTTCTCCGTCCCACCCTTCTGCACCACCGGGTCAGACTCAGTGCCGGAGGCCCTGCCACTGTGACTCACACCTGGTCGGTCGTCCCCGCCAACAGTATCCAGGACGGTAAACTTATTATTCAGGGGAATGGCTACAGGGGTGCTCTGCACTACCTGTCTACTCATCTTCGCTTTTCCCCCTCTGACGGTCACCCAACGACCTGCTTCTGACAGCCTGGGTGTGACTACCTCCCTGTAGCTTTCATCTATGACTGCCTCATTCTCCCTTATGAGTTGAAGGTCATCCAGCTGCTGCTCTCGATTCCTTACATGGTCTTCCAGATCACCCAGCCGTGTGCACTTCTGGCAGATGTGATTCTGCGTGAGAGGGTTGTTCCCCCAAGACTGCCACATCTCACATGAGAGGCACATCACCGTCTCAGGAGACATTGTAAAGACTAACTGCGAGCTAGCTTGTCCTCCGCCTCTTCTCGTCGAAGCCTCTCGAGTCAAAGCCTCCAAGTTCCACTCCTTCACTGGCCCACTCACTCACTGGATCAGGAGTTCATTCAGTTTCATCTCCAACTCCTTAACACAATCTGTTAGAAGCTGCAGCTGGATGCATTTCTTGCAGATGTAGTCATCATGGACACTGGAGAACTCTCTGCCTTCTGACATCCGGCAAGAGGAGCATTCCAGTATCCTGTCTGATATCCCAAGTGCTCTAAATTTGTAATAAGTTTGAATAAATAATTGCAAAGAATTCTACTTGTGGGCTACGCCTCTCCTTGCCGAAACTCGATGAGCCAAGGCCTGTACTCCCCACTCTAACATTGGCTCACTCATACAATGGCCACTCCAGCAATGGTTGCTCCACGTAAACACAAGTTCATTTTATTGGTCCTTTCCAAGTGCCTATTTATGCACAATCCAATGTCTCCTCAGGAACTGTGGCACTTGAAGCTACCACTTCCTCTGGCATTTACTGCCAGTACCTTTCTGTTGGGAACTCTTTTGAACTCTTTATTCTTTCCATAGACCATAAGACTAGAAGATAGAGGATTGCATCTGGCATTTCATCATGGCTGACCCAATTGCCCTCTCCTGTCTTCTCCCTGTATCCCTTCATACCCTGACCAATCAAGAATCTATCAATCTCTGCCTTCAATATACATAAAGTCTTGGCCTCCACAACTGCCTGTGGCAAAGAACTCCACATATTAACTACTCTCTGACTAATGAAATTTCTCGTCATCTCCATTCTAAAAGGCTGTGTCGTCTGGTCCTAGATTGTCTCACCACAGAAAACATCCTCTCCACATCTACTCTGTCAAAGCTTTTCACCATTTAATAGGTTTCAATGAGGTCACCCTTTGTTCTTCTGAATTCCAGCAAATACAGGCCCAGAGTCATCAAATGCTTTTCTTATGACAAGCCAGTCAATCCTGGAATCATTTTTGTGAACCTCCTTTGAACCCTCTCCAGTTTCAGCATGTCCTTTCTAAGATAAGGGGCCCAAAACTGCTCACAATACTCCAAGTGAGGTGTCACCAGAGCTCAAAAAAGTCTCAACTTTACATCATTGCTTTTATATTCTAGTCCTCATGGAATGAATGCTAACATCACATTTGCCTTCCCCACCACTGACTCATCCTGCAAATTAACCTTTCAGGAATCCTGCACAAGGATTCCCTAGTCCCTTTGCACTTCAGTTTTTGTATCTTCTCTCCATTTAGAAAATAGTCAACCCTTTCATTTCTTCTACCAATGTGCATGACCATAAACTTCCACTTTATTCCATCTGCCATTTCTTTGCCCATTTACCCAATATAAGTCCTTCCGTAGCCTCTCTACTTCTTCAAAACTCCCTGCCTCTCCAACTATCTTCATATCATCAGCAAACTTTGTAACAAAGCCATAAATTTCTTCATCCAAATCACTGACATGCAACATGAAGTATCGGTCCCAACATGGACCCCAGTGAGATGCCACAGAAATGGCTCCCTTTATTCCCATTCTGTGCCTCCTGCAAATCAGCCACTGTTTTATCCATGCTAGAATCTTTCCTGTAATACCATGGGCTCGTAGCTTGTTAAGCAGCCTCATGTGTGGCACCTTGACAAAGGCCTTCTGAAAATCCAAGTACACAACATCAACTTTCACTATAAACCTATGCCCTCTATCTTTACTCTCCTCTACCCCAGAAAAAAGACTGTGACATTCTAGCGTAACTATGCTCTTCATGATCATTTGAACCTTTATTAGCTCCACCCTCCCACCCCAACCTCCTTTGTTGCAGGGAAACAGTCCCAGCCTATACCAGTCTCTCCAATGCAGGTGCAAGGAATTTATTTGTGATTTCTTTTCTGCGCACTCTCTAGATTAATTATATCTACGTGTATGATGAACCAGAACTGCACACAACACTCTAAGTGTGATATCATCAATGCCCTGTTCCTAGGATGACTCTTTCAAATTTATTTACATCTTTCCTGTAGTTAGGTGACCAGACTGCAGACAATACTCCAAATTAGGCCTCACCAACGTCTTCTACAACTTCAACATAACATCCCATCTCCTGCTCTCAATACATTGATTTATGAAGGCCAATGTGCCAAAAACTTTCTTTACGACCCTATCTACCCATGATGCCACTTTCAATGAATTATGAACCTGCATTTCCAGATCCCTTTGTTCTATCAAACTCCTCACTGTCCTACCATTTACTGTGTAAGATCTACCCTAGCTGGTCCTACCGAAGTGCAACACCTCACACTTGTCTGCGTTGAATTCTATCTGCTACTTTTCAGCCCATTTTTCCAGCTGGTCCAGATCCTGTGCAAGCCATGATAGCCTTCCTCACTGTCCACTATACCCCGATCTTGGTGTCAAGGTCATGCGTTAAGGGTGAAAGGTGAAATGTTTAATGTAACATGAGGGAGTACTTCTTCTCTCAGAGGGAGATGAGTGTGTGGAATGAGTTACCACCACAAGTAGTGGATACAGAGTTGATTTCACCATTCAAGAGAAATTTGGATAGGTACATGGAAGACAATAGTCTGGGTGCAAGTCGAATGGGATGAGGCAGATTAATAGACTACAAAGGCCAAAGGGCCTGTTTCTGTACTGTAGTGTTCTATAATTCTATAGCAAAAATTGGTGGAAATTTAGAGTATTAGGAAGCTTTTTAAAAACCAACAGAAGGTAACTAAAAATCCATAAAGGGAGAAAAGATGAAATATGGAATAAACGTGTAGACTATTTTCTAAACAGAGAAAAAAATCAAAAATCAGAGGTGCAAATGGATTTGGTTGTCCTTGGGCAGGATTTCCTAAAGATTAACTTGCAAGTTTGGTCACTGGTAAGGATGGCAAATGCAATGTTATCATTCAATTTGAGAGGACTAGAATATAAGAGCAAGGATGTAATGCTGGGGTTTTCAGGCATTGGTCAGACTGTACTTGGAGTATTGTGAGCAGTTTTGGGCCCCTTATCTAAGAAAAGATGTGCTGGCATTAGGGAAGATCCAGAAGAGGTACACGAGAATGATTCAGAGAATGAAAGAGTTAATGTCTGAGGAGCATTTGATGACTCTGGGCTCATACTCACTGGAGTTTAGAAGAATGGGTGGTGGGGTTCTTACTGAAACCTATCGAGTATTGAAAGTACTTGAAAGTATTGAAATATCCGGACCTGCCTCTCGGTTTTTTTGCACTACCTTACTTCCCATTTTTCTATTTTCTATTTATGATTTATAATTTAAATTTTTAATATTTACTAAGTTTAGCTATTTTTATTATTTTAATATTTAATATTTGTAATCCAGAGAGTGTGAAGCGCAGAATCAAATATCACTGTGATCATTGTACGTTCTAGTACCAATTGTTTGGCGACAATAAAGTATAAAATATAAAGTCCTCAACTGAGTGGATGTGGAGAGGATGCCTCCAATAGTGGAGAGAGTCCAGAACCAGAGGGCACAGCCTCCGAATAGAGGAGCGTCCATTTAGATGAAGAGGAATTTCTTTAGCCTAAGGGTGGTGAATCTCTAAAATTCATTAAGGAGGCCAAGTCATTAAGTATATTTAAAGCAGAGGTTGATAGATACTTGATTAGTCAAGGCATCAAAGGTTATGGGGAGAAGGCAGGAGAATGGGGTTGAGAGGGATAATAAATCAGCCACAATGGTGGGGCAGACTCAATCGCTCAAATTGCCTAATTCTGCTCCTTTGTCTTATGGTCCTGTGGTCTTTTGATTTGGATGAGGAACTCTGCAGATAACACACATGCTGGTGGTGTTGTAGAGAGTGTAGAAGCTTGTTACAGATTACAATGGGACATTGATAGGATGCAGAGCTGGGCTGAGAAATGGGGAAGAAAGCATATGGTGTGCTGACCTTCATTTCTCATGGAATTACTGTGAGGTAATGTTGCAGCACTAGAAAACTCTGGTTAGACTACTCTTGGGAGTATTGTGTTCAGTTCTTTTCACTTCGTTGTAGGAAGGACGTGGAAGCGTTAGAGAGGACACAGAGGAGATTTACCAGGATGCTGCCTGGCTTAGAGAGCATGTCTTATGGGAATGGTTGCCAGGGCTTTTTGCTTTGAAGGAGGTTGAAAGGTGACTTGATAGAGGTGTACAAAATAATTAGAGGCATCGTTAGAGGAGAGCCGATGCCTTTTTCTCAGGTCACAAATGGCTAATATGAAACAACATCACTTTAAGGTGATTGCTGGAAAGTATAGGGGATATATCAAAAGTAGGGTATATTTAACAGTGGTAGCTGTGTGAAACATGCTGCCAGGGGTGTTGGTAGAAGTAGATGCATTAGGAACATTTGAGAGACCTTTAGATAGGCACATGGATGAAATGGACAATTGAGGACTACGTAGGAGGGGGTAATTAGTGAAGAAAGTAGAGTGCGGTTCCTGGCAAAGAGAGTTGATAACACGGAGCACCAGTAATTCACATACCTTCTTGTTTTCCTTATCTGTGGTTGGATTGTTGGTGATCTTGTAGCTGCACAGGTCGATAATTTCCTTCATTTCATAGATGTCTCCTCGCCTCTTACACACAATCACTGCTTTGTCGAACAGAAAGGCGTAACTGAACCAAGAGAGAATATGTGTCAGCAACGGAAATAGACAGCTCCATACAAGAGCACTGACTTGTTCCATCACACTTTAGCTCCCCTCAGGCACTGTAGGACACTCTCTATAAGGGGAGAGGCTACTTGGAATGTGAGTTATACCCTAAGGGTGTGAGCTGCATGTTTCTCCAGAGTGTGGAGGACAGAGGAGGTAACAAGAGGACTGATGTCTCATTGTATCAGGATAGGGTGGAGCACTACATTGGTAGATCCCTGAGATCACTGCTGTTCACTGTGACATCACAGTACACTGGCAAATTGTGGAGACCACTGCTGTTCACAGTGACACCCTGGTGCATTGGCAATCACCGAGATCACTGCTGTTCACAGTGACATCACGGTGCACTGGCAATCACCGAGATCACTGCTGTTCACAGTGACATCACGGTGCACTGGCAATCACTGAAATCACTGCTGTTCACAGTGACATCATGGTACACTGGCAAATCATGGTACCACTGCTGTTCACAGTGATATCACAGTACACTGGCAAATTGTGGAGACCACTGCTGTTCACAGTGACACCCTGGTGCACTGGCAATCACCGAGGTCACTGCTGTTCACAGTGACATCACGGTGCACTGGCAATCACCGAGATCACTGCTGTTCACAGTGACATCACGGTGCACTGGCAATCACCGAGATCACTGCTGTTCACAGTGACATCACGGTGCACTGGCAATCACTGAGATCACTGCTGTTCACAGTGACATCATGGTACACTGGCAAATCATGGTACCACTGCTGTTCACAGTGATATCACAGTACACTGGCAAATTGTGGAGACCACTGCTGTTCACAGTGACACCCTGGTGCACTGGCAATCACCGAGATCACTGCTGTTCACAGTGACATCCTGGTGCACTGGCAATCACCGAGATCTTTCTTTTTAAATCTTTTTATTAAATAAGTATACAAAAAGGTAAGCCATATAGACACTAATACACTGTTAGAATATAATAAAATTACAGAAGATATTAATACAAAAAAAATACTACAAACAATGTAATTTAAACATAACATACCAAGGTAACATAATAGTATACTAATTTTATATATATATCAATAGAGAAAAGGAAACCCCCCCCCCAAAAAAAAATCGTGCAACTAACTAAAAGCAAAGCAAAGCAATGGGCTAACTTGAAACCAAACAGAGTTAAACTTAAAATCACGTCCTCAATCCCGACCTCCATTAAAAACAGTGAAAAAAACAAGAAGGGTATATATTACATTAAATGAAAATATTGAATAAAAGATCTCCAAGTCTGTTCAAATTTAAATGAGGAGTCATAAAGATTGCTTCTAATTTTCTCCAGATTCAAGCATAATATCGTCTGAGAAAACCAAAAAAAGGTAGTTGGAGCATTAAGCTCTTTCCAATGTTGTAAGATACATCTTTTCGCCATTAAAGTAAGAAATGCAATCATTCTACGGGCTGAAGGGGAGAGATTACTGGAAATTTTAGGTAGTCCAAAGGTAGCAGTAATAGGGTAAGGAGAGATATCTATATTCAATACCTTGGAGATAATATTAAAAATGTCTCTCCAAAAAGTTTCCAAAGTAGGGCAAGACCAAAACATATGAGTTAAAGAGGCTATCTGCCCTGGACATCTATCACAAAAAGGATTAATATGAGAATAAAAGCGCGCTAACTTATCTTTGGACATATGTGCTCTATGAACAACTTTAAATTGAATTAGGGAATGTTTAGCACAGATAGAGGAAGTATTGACTAATTGTAAAATCTGCCCCCAGTCATCCACGGAAATGGTAAACCCCAATTCCTGTTCCCAATCTACCCTAATCTTATCAAATGGAGCTTTCCTAAGTTTCATAATAATATTATAAATCATAGCCGATGCACCTTTCTGACATGGATTAAGGTTGATTATAGTATCTAAAATGTATGTAGGAGGAAGCATTGGAAAGGAAGAAAGTATAGTACTTAGGAAATTTCTAACTTGTAGATATCTAAAAAAATGTATTCTTGATAAGTTATATTTATTAGATAATTGTTCAAAAGACATAAGGGAACCATCTAAAAATAAATCCAAAAACCGTGAAATACCCTTAGTCTTCCAAGTTTGAAAAGCACGATCCGTAAAAGAGGGAGGAAAAAATATGTTACCTAAAATAGGAATCGCTAACCCAAATTGATTAAGATCAAAAAATTTTCTGAATTGAAACCAAATACGCAAGGTATATTTAACTATCGGGTTAGACACCTGTTTAAGGCGTTTCCAATCAAAAGGAAGAGAGGAACCTAAAATAGAGCCAAGTGTAAAACCCTGAACAGATTGTAATTCCAATACTACCCATTTAGGAATGGATAGTATATCCTGGTCCAGTAACCAGAATTTCATATGTCGAATATTAATTGCCCAATAATAAAATCTAAAGTTAGGTAATGCTAAGCCTCCATCTCTCTTAGCTTTCTGTAAATGTATTTTACCCAGTCTCGGGTTTTTATTCTGCCAAATAAATGAAGAAATTTTAGAGTCAACTTTGTCAAAAAAAGATTTTGGAACAAAGATTGGTAATGCCTGAAATATATATATAAATTTTGGCAAAAAAAACATCTTAACTGCATTAATATGACCAATCAAAGTTAAATATAAAGGAAACCATTTAGATGAAAGTTGAGTAATATGGTCTATTAATGGTAAAAAGTTAGTCTTAAATAAATCTTTGTATTTACAAGTAATTTTAATCCCAAGATATGAAAAATAATTATTAATCAATTTAAATGGAAATTTATAATAAAAGGGAAGTTGTTTATTAATCAGAAAGAGTTCACTCTTACTAAGATTTAATTTATAACCTGAAAAAAGACCAAATTGTGCTAATAACTCTAAAACAGCCGGGATGGATTTTTGAGGATTAGAAATATATAAAAGTAAATCATCAGCATAGAGTGATAATTTATGGGACTTTAAACCCCGAGTTATCCCAGTAATATTTGGAGATTCTCGAAAGGCAATTGCAAGAGGTTCTAATGCAATAGCAATCACCGAGATCACTGCTGTTCACAGTGACATCATAGTATACTGGCAACCACTGAGATCACTGCCATTAACAGTGACATCATGGTACACTGGCTAATTGTGGAGACCACTGATGTTCACAGTGACATTATGGTGTACTGGCAATCACCGAGATCAATGCTGTTCACAGTGACATCAGGGACCCCCCCCCCCCCCAAACATTGGCTATCACTTGTTATTCCTTGCATCAGTGAACAGGCAGGACAGGACAACAGGAGATTTAGGGAGCGACAGAGATGGAAGTGAGCTGCTATTCCAGGAAATTTGATACAGCTGTTGTATGCACAGTCATAGTCACAGTGTGTGTGCATTTAGAGGCTAGCAACATTAACAGTTGTGTTATCAGCCACATTGTAACTGTGATCAGCTCTCTCCTCAACAGTGGGACCTTGTCACTCACCGGTCCTGTCGTCCTCGTTTATCCAGGGTGAGTATGCGCAGCTCTCCATCTACCTTGGGCCGTCCATAGGACGCCAGCGGCTGATTCTGTAACACAGATATTGTCACTCAATCACAGCTTAGAGAAGCAAAGGCAGCAGAACGTGGTGGGGAGGTGGGTCAAGGGTTCTGACCCTCACTCACTCACCAGGTTATCTATGCAGTGCTGAAATTGGGTGATCTCTCGAAGGGTCTCACTGTCACGCTTTACCTCATTCACGTATTGAGCCAAGTCCTGGAAACAGAGAAAAGAATGAGGTGAATTCAACAAAGGCAGTGAAATCCCCCAGAAAATAAATATAGGCAATGGTGTCCAAGTCTGCAGTGTGCTATTGCCCATGGCCCCAATGTGTTATAATCTGACATTATCACCTGTAGCCCATATCTGGAGCGCCTCACCACTTCTAAACCTTGTCTGTACTGTATTGATTATGTCTGTTGTGCATTAATACCCGTATTAATGATGTCCAACACTCCCTAAAATTGGTTACAGAAGCAGATAGTAAGTACAGCAAGCTTGCCTTCATCGGTTCAGTCAAAGTGATGTTGCAGCTGTGTAGAACTTTGGTCAGGCCACATTTGGACAATTTTCTGCAGTTCTGGTCACTGCAATACAGGAAGAATATAGATGCTTCGAGAGGGTGGAGAAAAGGTTCACCGGGATATTACAATTAATATGATGGGGTGATACTTTAGGCCTCCAAATAGTCAGTGGGACAGAGTGAAATGGATATGTTAATGGATGAAGGAAAGATATAAAAGCAAATAGATAGTTCAGTTGGAGCCGTTAATTTCCCCAGTACTGTCCATAACTCCCTCAGTGCCAGAGGAATAGATGTAGCAGAATGTGTTAGCTCCACCCAGCAGGTCTTTTTGACACAGTATTTAGATAGCTCAACCGGGCAAGAGGTCAAACTAAACTGGTATCAGAAATAATCCTGGCAAGGTGATTGGAGTTTCAGTGGGAGTGCAGTTTTGGAACAGTGATCATGGGGGCTTAAGTTTTCATATAGCCATAGATTCTGACGGCCCAATCAGCGGTAGCAGCAGGCCACAATGATGAAGTTTCCCACAGGTCGTCAACGCCTGTTTGAAAGAGACAAAGGGATGAGCGGGATGGTGATTGTTGGGAGTAGGCCAGTGGTGAGGTAGGAGTGTCAGGCTTTGACTCAAAGGAAGCTTCGGCTCAGAAGAGACATTGACTCTGGGTAAGATTTTGTTAAGGTTCCTCCTTTTTTTCTCTCTTACTGTACCTAGTGTAGTAAATAGCTGTTGTGTGTTCTTCATGTTGGATGTTGGAGTCCTGGGAGACCCAGAGTCTTCCAGGGAACTACATCTGTGTGAAATGCATCTGGCTGTAGCTTTTCAAAAACCGTCTTAGGGTTCTGGAGCAGTAGCTAGATGACCTTCAACTTGGATGGGAGAGTGAGGAGATAATCGATCAGAGTTTCAGGGAAGCAGTCATCCCTAAGTTGCAGGAGAGAGTAGCTGGGTGACTGTCAGGAGAAACGGAGATGTGAATAGACAGTTAGAGCAGAGCTCCCCTGTGTCCATTCCCCTCAATAATAAGTACACTGCTTTGGATACTGTTGTGGAGGATGACCGCCCAGGGAAACACCACTGAGACCGCGTTACGGGCACTGAACATAGGTCTTTGGTGCAGAAGGGGAAACAGGGGGAAGAGGGGAGCAGTAGTGATAGGGGACTCAATTGTCAGAGGAACAGACAGAAGAATCTGTGGACTTGAACAGGACACCTGGATGGTATGTTGCCTCCCAGGTGCCAGGATCAGGTATGTCTCGGATTGCGTCCACAACATTTTGGAGAGGGAGGGTGAGCTGCCAAATGTCTTGGTACATATTAATTCCAATGGTATAGGGAAAAAAGCAAAGAGGTCATGAAAAGAGAATTTAGAGAGCTAGGCAGAAAGCTGAGAAGCAGGAGGTTCCAGGTAGTAATTTCTGGATTGCTGTCTGTGCCCCACCTGACTGAGAAACAGGATGAGAAGCTGAGAAGCTGGTGCAGGGGGCAGGGCTTTAGGTTCCTGGATCATTGGGATCTCCTCTGGGGGGATATGACCCGTTCAAAAGTGACCCATTGCACCTGAACCCAAGGGGAACCAATATTCCTGTGGACAGGTTTGTCAAAGTTGTTGGGGAGGGTTTAAACTAATTTGGCAGGGGTTGTTAACTGGAGTGAAGTCACTCAGCAGAAGATGGATGGTAAAAAAAAAGCAGAGATAGCGTGCAGTCAGACTGTTAGGGAAGGCAGGCAGATGATGGGACATAATTGGCATCAAATCAGTAGAAAGATATGGCAGCGCATCAGAAGATCATAAGACCATAAGACAAAGGAGCAGAAGTAGGCCATTCGGCCCATCGAGTCTGATCCGCCATTTTATCATGAGCTGATCCATTTTCTCCTATTTAGTCCCACTCCTCACCATAACTTTTGATGCCCTGGCTACTCAGATACCTATCAATCTCTGCCTTCAATACACCCAATGACTTGGCCTTCACTGCTGCCTGTGGCAACAAATTTCACAGATTCACCACCCTCTGACTAAAACAATTTCTTCACATTTCTGTTCTGAAAGGGCGCCCTTCAATCCTTAAGTCATGCCCTCTCGTACTAGACTCCCCCATCATGGGAAACAACTTTGCCACATCCACTCTGTCCATGCCTTTTAACATTCGAAATGTTTCTATGAGGTCTCCCCTCATTCTTCTAAACTCCAAGGAATACAGTCCAAGAGCAGACAAACGTTCCTCATATGTTAACCCTCTCATTCCCGGAATCATTCTAGTGAATCTTCTCTGTACCCTCTCCAATGTCAGCACATCCTTTCTTAAATAAGGAGACCAAAACTGCCCACAGTACTCCAAGTGAGGTCCCACCAGCGCCTTATAGAGCCTCAACATCACATCCCTGCTCCTATACTCTATTCCTCTAGAAATGAATGCCAACATTGCATTCGCCTTCTTCATTACTGACTCAACCTGGAGGTTAACTTTAAGGGTATCCTGTACGAGGAATCCCAAGTCCCATTGCATCTCAGAACTTTGAATTCTTTCCCCATTTAAATAATAGTCTGCCCGTTTATTTTTTCTGCCAAAGTGCATAACCATACACTTTCCAACATTGTACTTCATTTGCCACTTCTTTGTCCATTCTTCTAATCTATCCAAGTCTCTCTGCAGACTCTCCGTTTCCTCAGCACTACCGGCCCCTCCACCTATCTTTGTATCGTCAGCAAACTTAGCCACAAAGCCATCTATTCCATAATCTAAATCGTTGATGTACAATGTAAAAAGAAGTGGCCCCAACACTGATCCCTGCGGAACACCACTGGTAACCGGTAGCCAACCAGAACGCTCTATCCACGTATGTAACTTTCCCGTAATTCCATGGGCTCTTATCTTGTTAAGTAGCCTCATGTGTGGCATCTTGTCAAAGGCCTTCTGAAAATCCAAATATACAACATCCACTGCATCTCCCTTGTCTAGCCTACTGGTAATTTCCTCAAAAAATTGTAATAGGTTTGTCAGGCAGGATTTTCCTTTAAGGAGTCCATGCTGAGTTCTGCCTATCTTGTCATATGCCTCCAGGTACTCTGTAACCTCATCCTTGACAATCGACTCCAACAACTTCCCACCACGGATGTCAAGCTAACAGCTCTATAATTTCCTTTTTGCTTCCTTGCCCCCTTCTTAAATAGCGGAGTGACATTTGCAATCCTCCAGTCCTCCGGAACCATGCCAGAATCTATCGACTTTTGTAAGATCATCGCTAATGCCTCCGCAATCTCCACAGCTACTTCCTTCAGAACACGAGGGTGCTTTCCATCTGGTCCAGGAGATTTATCTACCTTTAGCCTATTCAGCTTCCTGAGTACTTTCTCTGTCATAATTGTGACTGCGCACACTTCTCTTCTCTGCCACCCTTGAGTGTCCGGTATACTGCTGATGTCTTCCTCAGTGAAGACTGATGCAAAATACTCATTCAGTTCCTCTGCCATCTCCTCATCTTCCATTACAATTTCTCCAGCATCATTTTCTATCGGTCCTATATCTACTCTCACCTGTCTTTTACTCTTTATATACTTGAAAAACCTTTAAGTATCCTCTTCAATATTATTTGCTAGCTTCCTTTCATAGTTCATCTTTTCCCTCTTAATGACCTTCTTAGTTTCCTTTCGTAAGGTTTTAAAAACTTCCCAATCCTTTCTCTTCCCACTAATTTTTGCTTCCTTGTAAGCCCTCTCTTTTGCATTAACTTTGGCTTTGACTTCTCTTGTCAACCACGGTTGCCTACTTTTTCCACTCGAAAATTTCTTCTTTTTTGGAATATACCTGTCTTGCACATTCCTCATTTCTCGCATAAACTCCAGCCACTGCTGCTCTGCTGTCTTTCCCGCCAGTGTCTCTTTCCAGTCAACTTTGGCCAGTTCCTCTCTCATGCCACTGTAATTTCCTTTACTCCACTGAAATACATCAGACTTCGGCTTCTCTTTTTCTAATTTCACAGTGAACTCAATCATGTTATGATCACTGCCTCCTAAGGGTTCCTTCACCTCAATCTCTCCAAACACCTCTGGTTCATTACACAATACCCAATCCAGTACAGCCGATCCCCTAGTGGGCTCAACAACAAGCTGTTCTAAAAAGCCATCTCACAGACATTCTACAAATTCTCTCTCTTGAGATCCAGTGCTGACCTGATTTTCCCAATCTACTCGCATGTTAAAATCCCCCACAATTATCATAACACTGCCCTTCCGACAAGCCATTTCTATTTCCAGTTGTAATTTGTAGTCCACATCCCTGCAGCTGTTTGGAGGCCTATAAATAACTGCCATCAGGGTCCTTTTACCCCTATTTCAACCCATAAAGATTCTTCACCTTCCGATCCTATATCACCTCTTTCTAATGATTTAATATCATTTCTTACCAATAAAGCCACGCTTCCCCCTCTGCCTACCTTCCTATCCTTCCGATACACCGTGTATCCTTGGACGTTCAGCTCCCAGAGACATGCATCCTTTAGCCAGGTCCCAGTGATGGCCACAATATCATACCTGCCAATCTGTAGCTGTACAACAAGATCATCCACCTTATTCCTTATGCTGCGTGCATTTAAGTATAACACCTTAAGATCAGTATTTGATACTTTTTGCTTTGATTTCACTGCAACTTTATTGCACTGTAACTCATCCCAATGGCTACACATTTGCCCCATCACCTGCCTGTCTTTCCTGACATCTTTACTGCTCACTATCTTAGATTTATTTCTGTTTTCCCCTTCCTCCGCTCTATCATTCCGGTTCCCATCCCCCTGCCAAATTAGTTTAAACCCTCCCTAACAGCTCTATTAAACTTTCCCACCAGGATATTGGTCCCCTTCGGGTTTAGGTGTTGAATTCTTGTTAAGAAACTGCAAGGGTAAAAAGACCCTGAAGGCGGTTAAATACAGTACTCCCAACAGTAACTGGGATGTGGACCACAGATTACAACAGTACATAGAACAGGTGTTGTCACAAGGACAATGGGGATAGTCATGGGAAATTTCAACATGCAGGTCAATTGGAAAAATCAGGTTGGAAATAGTTCTCAAGAGAATGAGTTTGTTGAATGCCTATAAGATGGCATTTCAGAGCATTTTGTCATTGAACCTACTAGGAGATCAGCTACACTGGACTGGGTGTTATGTTATGAAACTGAGGTGATTCGGGAGCTGAAGGTAAAAGAACCCTGATGAAGCAGTGATCACAATATGATTGAGTTCAACGTGAAATTTGATAGGGAGAGAGTGAAGTCTAATGTAACAGTATTTCAGTGGAGTAAAGGAAATTACTGTGGCATGAGAGAGGAGTTGGCCAAAATAAATCGGAAGGAGATTCTGGCAGGGATGACAGCAGATTAGCAAGGGCTTGTGTTTCTGGGAAAAATGAGGAAGGTGGAGGATAGAAGGAATATTCAAATAGCAAAATAGTACAACCGTGGCTGACAAGCGAAGTCAAAGCTAATGTAAAAGAAAAAGAGAGGGCATACAACAAAGCAAAAATTAGCAGGAATATAAAGGATTGGGAAGCTTTTAAAACCCTACAGAGAGGAACTAAAAGAACCATTAGGAGGGAAAAGTTGAAACATGAAGGCAAACTGTCAAACAATATCAAAGTGGATAGAAAAAGCTTTTTCAGGTACTTAAAAAATAAAAGAGAGGTGACAGTGGTTATAGAACCGCTAGAAAATGAGTCCAAAGACAAAGAGATGGCAGATGAACTAAATGAGCATTTTGTATCAGTCTTCACTGCAGAAGACACTATCAGTGTGCCAGATGATGAAGGGTGTGAGGGAAGAGAAATGAGTATAGTTACTATTACAAGGCAGAAGGTGCTCAAAAGGCTGAATGACTTGAAGGTACATAAGTCACCCACACTAGATGAACTGCACTCCAGGATTCTGAAAGAGGTAGCGTTAAAGCTTGAGAAAGCATTAGTAATGATCTTTCCAATATCATTCGACTCTGGCATGGTGCTAGAGGACTGTAAAATTGCAAATGTCGCTCCACTCTTTAAGAAAGGAAGAAGGCAACAGAAAGGAAATTACAGACTAGTTAGCCTGACCTCTATGTGTCTGAGAAGATGTTGGGAGTTAATTGTTAAGGATGAGTTTATGGAGTACTTGCTGACACAGGACAACATAGGACAAAGTCAGCATAGTTTACTTCAGGGAAAATCTTACCTGACGAAGGGGTTGGAACTCCTGATGTTGTATATTTGGACTTTCAGAAGGCCTTTGATAAGGTGCCACACATGAGGCTGCTTATGTTAAAAGCCCATGTTATTACAAAAAGTTACTAACATGGTTAGAGCATTGGCTGATTGGTAGGAAGCAGCAAGTGGGAATAAAAGGATCCTTATCTAATTGTCTGCCAGTGACTAGAGGTGTTCTGCAGGGGTCAGTGTTGGGATCACTTCTTTTATGCTGTATATAAATGATTTAGATGATGGAATAGATGGCTTTGTTGCCAAGTTTGCAGCTGATACGAAGATTGGTCGAGGGGCAAGTAGTGTTGAGGAAACAGGTAGGCTGCAGAAGAACTTAGATAGATTAGGAGAATGGGTATGCAAGTGGCAAATGAAATACAATGTTGAAAAATGCATGGTCAAGCACATTGGTAGTAGAAATAAATGTGAAGACTATTTTCTAAATGGGGAGAAAATCCAAAAGTCTGAGATGCAAAGGGACTTGGGAGTCCTTGTGCAGAACACCCTTAAGGTTAACTTGCAGGTAGAGTCATTGGGGAGGAAGGCAAATGCAATGTTGACATTCATTTCAAGAGATCTAGAATACAAGAGCAGAGATGTGATGCTAAGGCTTTGTAAAGCACTGGTGAGGCCTCACCTTGAGTATTGTGAACAGTTTTAACATAGAATATAGAACAGTACAGCACATTACAGGCCCTTCGATCCGCAATGTTCTGCCGACCCTCAAACCCTGCATCCCATATAACCCCACCCCACCTTAAATTCCTCCATATACCTGTTTAGTAGTCTCTTAAACTTCACTAGTGTATCTGCCTCCACCACTGACTCAGGCAGTGCATTCCACGCACCAACTCTGAGTAAACTCTGAGTAAAAAACCTTCCTCTAATATCCGCCTTGAACTTCCTACCCTTTACCTTAAAGCCATGTCCTCTTGTATTGAGCAGTGGTGCCCTGGGGAAGAGGCGCTGGCTATCCACTCTATCTATTCCTCTTGTTATCTTGTACACCTCTATCATGTCTCCTCTCATCCTCCTTCTCTCCAAAGAGTAAAGCCCTAGCTCCCTTAATCTCTGATCATAATCCATACTCTCTAAACCAGGCAGCATCCTGGTAAATCTCCTCTGTACCCTTTCCAATGCTTCCGCATCCTTCCTATAGTGAGGCGACCAGAACCGGACACAATACTACAATTGTGGCCTAACCAGAGTTTTATAGAGCTGCATCATTACATCATGACTCTTAAACTCTATCCCTCGACTTATGAAAACTAACACCCCATAGGCTTTCTTAACTACCCTATCTACCCGTGAGGCAACTTTCAGGGATCTGTGGACATGTACCCTCCAGATCCCTCTGCTCCTCCACACTACCAAGTATCCTGCCATTTACTTTGTACTCTGCCTTGGAGTTTGTCCTTCCAAAGTGTACAACCTCACACTTCTCCGGGTTGAACTCCATCTGCCACTTCTCAGCCCACTTCTGCATCCTATCAATATCTCTCTGCAATCTTTGACAATCCTCTACACTATCTACAACACCACCAACCATTGTGACATCTGCAAACTTGCCAACCCACACTTCTACCCCACATCCAGGTCATTAATAAAAATCACGAAAAGGAGAGGTCCCAGAACAGATCCTTGTGGGACACCACCAGTCACAATCCTCCATTCTGAATGTACTCCCTCCACCACGACCCTCTGCCTTCTGCAGGCAAGCCAATTCTGAATCCACCTGGCCAAACTTCCCTGGATCCCATGCCTTCTGAATTTCTGAATAAGCCTACCGTGTGGAACCTTGTCAAATGCCTTACTAAAATCCATATAGATCACATCCACTGCACTACCCTCATCTATATGCCTGGTCACCTCCTCAAAGAACTCTATCAGGCTTGTTAGACATGTACTGCCCTGTTTCTCTAAATGCCCATAGATCCTATCTCTAAGAATCTTTTCCAACAGCTTCCCACCACAGACATAAGGCTCACTAGTCTATAATTATCCGGACTATCCCTACCACCTTTTTTGGACAAGGGGATAACATTCACCTCCCTCCAATCCTCTGGTACCATTCCCGTGGACAACGAGGACATAAAGATCCTAGCCAGAGGCTCAGCAATCTCTTCCCTCGCCTCTTGGAGCAGCCTGGGGAATATTCCGTCAGGCCCCAGAGACTTACCTGTCCTAATGTATTTTAACAACTCCAATACCTCCTCTCCCTTAATATCAACATGCTCCAGAACATCAACCTCACTCATTTTGTCCTCACCATCATCAAGTTCCCTCTCATTGGTGAATACCGTAGAGAAGTATTCATTGAGGACCTCGCTCACTTCCACAGCCTCCAGGTACATCTTCTCACCTTTGTCTCTAATCGGTCTTACCTTCACTCCTGTCAGCCTTTTGTACTTCACATAATTGAATTTAGGGGGGGGGGACTCATTGAAACTTTCGAATGCTGAAAGGCCTATACAGATTAGATGTGGAAAAGATGTTTCCCATGGTGGGCGAGTTTAGGACAGCCTGGTGTGATGAACCCCTAGGTTTGTCTTGCCGTGGACTGTCATTTTTAAGAGAGAGTGCCTGAGTGACGTCAGCCGCTGGCTTTCTCGGCTCCTGTTTGGTTCTTACTAAGAGAGAGAGGGGCCGAGCTATGGGAGTCTGCAGCTTGTTTTGATCTAAGTAGGGACAGTCACTCACACACAGTCAGTCGCAGTTGGAATCGGAAAATGGTAGGAAGCCCATGACTAAGAGGTCACTGGTTGGAACTTTCGAGTGCCCACAAGGGTGGGTTGAGTATCGATCCAACACATTGATAAGTAGCTATCACGTTGTGTGATTGGGGCAACCTTGTGGAATCTACCTATGTGTTAACCCTTGCCTGGGTGGTAGTTCCCTTTGAAGACAGTACCCCTGTGATAAGCTACTATTGGTGATAATTCCTAAGTGGATTTGGAACGACGACGGGTAAAACCTACGGTGATTGTTATCCTGTTTACCACCGTGGAACAGAACATAAAGGACTTCTCTCGACAGTCACCTTGGATTACAAATATCTCTCTCGCATCATTTAATCTGTGGATGAACTGAACTTTCATACCTTACTGTCTCAAGATTTTAAGCCTGGTGCCCCCCGCCCCCACCAAGCTCATTAGTTTGGGAGTTACATTTACTCATATGTATACTCATATCACGGTTAACTTTTGATTATTCTTGTTTAAGTTGCTATATTAAGTAGATACTAATAAAGATAGTGGTTTTAACATCAAGACTCCAGGAGTAGTCTATTACTGCTGGTTCATTTTAAACCATTACTGGTACGTAACACAGGATAGAGGGGCGTCCATTTAAAACAGAGATGTGGAAAAATTTCTTTGGCCAGAGCATGGTGAACTTGTGGAATTTATTACCACAGGCAGTTGTGGAGGGCAGGGCATTGGGTGTATTTAAGGCACAGCTTGATAGGTTCTTGATTGGACATTGCAGGACTTTCATATGATGAAAGACTGGATGAACTAGGCTTATACTCGTTGGAATTTAGAAGATTGAGGGGGGATCTGATTGAAACGTATAAAATCCTAAAGGGATTGGACAGGCTAGATGCAGGAAGATTGTTCCCGATGTTGGGGAAGTCCAGAACGAGGGGTCACGGTTTGAGGATAAAGGGGAAGCCTTTTAGGACTGAGATTAGGAAAAACTTCTTCACACAGAGAGTGGTGAATCTGTGGAATTCTCTGCCACAGTAAATAGTTGAGGCCAGTTCATTGGCTATATTTAAGAGGGAGTTAGATATGGCCCTTGTAGCTAAAGGGATCAGGGGGTATGGAGGGAAGGCTGGTGCAGGGTTCTGATGATCAGCCATGATCATACTGAATGGTGGTGCAGGCTCGAAGGGCCGAATGGCCTACTCCTGCACCTATTTTCTATGTTTCAATGTTTTCTATGTTTCTATGTTACGGGGAGAAGGCCGGGAGTGGGGCTGAGGAGGGGAAAGAAGGATCAGCCTTAATTGAATTGCAGTGCAGACTCAATGGGCCAAATGGCCTAACTCTACTCCCATATCTTTTGGTCTTACAATTTTACAAGGATCAGAGTGGATCTTGGGAATGTGTGACAGAAAGCAAATGCTAATTGCAACAGTATTAGGCAGGAACTGTGGAGAGTAGTTTAGGAGAGGCTGTTTATGGGCAGTTCTACATCCGACAGTGGGATGTGTTTAAAGAGCCGCTGGTCAAAATTCAGGACCATCATGTTCCTGTGAGGAAGGAAAGCAAGGATGACAAAGTTTGGTACCTTGGATGATGACAGTTGCAGCAAATCTAGTCAAACAGCAAAAAGAAATATATGTGATATCTAGGAAGCTGAAATTGGACTGGACCTTTCAGGAATATATAGGAAGCAGGAGAGAACTTAAACAGGAATCAGGAGGCTAAAAGGGGCCATGGAATACCCTTGGTGAGTGGCCAAGAGAATCCCAAAGCATTTTATTCACACTTTAAAAACGGAATAGCTAGAGAGTAGGTAAAATCACTCAAGGAGAAAAATGGGAATTCATGACTGCAATCAGAGGAAGTTCACTGCATTGAACATACAACACAGAATAGTACAGCACAGTACAGGCCCTTCGGCCCACAATGTTGTGCCGACCCTCAAACCCTGCCTGCCATATAAGCCCCCACCTTAGATTCCTCCATATACCTGTCTAGTAGTCTCTTAAACTTCACTAGTGTATCTGCCTCCACCACTGACTCAGGCAGTGCATTCCACGCACCAACCACTCTCTGAGTAAAAAACCTTCCTCTAATATCCCCCATGAACTTCCCACCCCTTACCTTAAAGCCACGTCCTCTTGTATTGAGCAGTGGTGCCCTGGGGAAGAGGTGCTGGCTCTCCACTCTATCTATTCCTCTTATTATCTTGTACACCTCTATCATGTCACCTCTCATCCTCCTTCTCTCCAAAGAGTAAATCCCTAGCTCCCTTAATCTCTGATCATAATGCATACTTTCTAAACCAGGCAGCATCCTGGTAAATCTCCTCTGTATCCTTTCCAATGCTTCCACGTCCTTCCTATAGTGAGGTGGCCAAAACTGGACACAGTACTCCAAGTGTGGCCTAACCAGAATTTTATAGAGCTGCATCATTACATCGCGATTCTTAAACTCTATCCCTCGACTTATGAAAGCTAACACCCCATAAGCTTTCTTAACTACCCTATCCACCTGTGAGGCAACTTTCAGGGATCTGTGGACATGTACCCTGAGATCCCTCTGCTCCTCCACACTACTAAGTATCCTGCCATTTACTTTGTACTCTGCCTTGGAGTTTGTCCTTCCAAAGCGTACCACCTCACAGTTCTCCGGGTTGAACTCCATCTGCCACTTCTCAGCCCACTTCTGCATCCTATCAATGTCTCTCTGCAATCTTTGACAATCCTCTACACTACCTACAACACCACCAACCTTTGTGTCGTCTGCAAACTTGCCAACCCACCCTTCTACCCCAACATCCAGGTCGTTAATAAAAATCACGAAAAGTAGAGGTCCCAGAACGGATCCTTGCGGGACACCACTAGTCACAATCCTCCAATCTGAATGTACTCCCTCCACCACCACCCTCTGCCTTCTGCAAGCAAGCCAATACTGAATCCACCTGGCCAAACTTCCCTGGATCCCATGCCTTCTGACTTTCTGAATAAGCCTACTGTGTGGAACCTTGTCAAATGCCTTACTAAAATCCATATAGATCACATCCACTGCACTACCCTCATCTATATGCCTGGTCACCTCCTCAAAGAACTCTATCAGGCTTGTTAGACACGATCTTCCCTTCACAAAGCCATGCTGACTGTCCCTGATCAGACCATGATTCTCTAAATGCCTATAGATCCTATCTCTAAGAATCTTTTCCAACAGCTTTCCCACCACAGACGTAAGGCTCACTGGTCTATAATTACCCGGAATATCCCTACTACCTTTTTTGAACAAGGGAACAACATTCGCCTCCCTCTAATCCTCCGGTACCATTCCCGTGGACAGCGAGGACATAAAGATCCCAGCCAGAGGCTCAGCAATCTCTTCTCTCACCTCGTGGAGCAGCCTGGGGGATATTCCGTCATGTCCCGGGGACTTATCTGTCCTAATGTATTTTAACGACTCCAACACCCCCTCTCCCTTAATATCAACATGCTCCAGAACATCAAACTCACTCATATTGTCCTCACCATCATCAAGTTCCCTCTCATTGGTGAGTACCGAAGAGAAGTATTCATTGAGGACCTCGCTCACTTCCATAGCCTCCAGGCACATCTTCCCATCTTTATCTTTAATCGGTCCTACCTTCACTCCGGTCCTCGTTTTTTTCTTCACATAATTGAAGAATGCCTTCGGGTTTTCATTTACCCTACTCGCCAAGGCCTTCTCATGCCCCCTTCTTGCTCTTCTCAGCCCCTTCTTAAGCTCCTTTCTTGCTTCCCTATATTCCTCAATAGACCCATCTGATCCTTGCTTGCTAAACCTCATGTATGCTGCCTTCTTCCACCTGACTAGATTTTCCACCTTACTTGTCACCCATGGTTCCTTCACCCTACCATTCTTTATCTTCCTCACCAGGACACATTTATCGCTTACATCCCGCAAGAGATCTCTAAACATCGACCACATGTCCATAGTACATTTCCCTGCAAAATCATCCCAATTCACACCCGCAATTCACAGCCTTATAGCCTTATAATTTGCCTTTCCCCAATTAAACATTTTCCTATCCTCTCTGATTCTATCCTTTTCCATGATAATTATAAAGGCCAGGGAGCGGTGGTCACTGTCCCCCAGATGCTCACCCACTGAGAGATCTGTGACCTGACCCGGTTCATTACCTAGTACTAAATCTAGTATGGCATTCCCCTTGGTCGGCCTGTCCACATACTGTGACAGGAATCCATCCTGGACACACTTAACAAACTCTGCCCCATCTAAACCTTTGGAACTAATCAGGTGCCAATCAATATTAGGGAAGTTAAAGTCACCCATGATAACAACCCTGTTATTTTTGCACCTTTCCAAAATATGCCTCCCAATCTGCTCCTCTGTATCTCTGCTGCTACCAGGGGGCCTATAGAATACCCCCAGTAGAGTAACTGCTCCCTTCCTGTTCCTGACTTCCACCCATATTGACTCAAAAGAGGATCCTGCTACAGTACCCACCCTTTCTGTAGCTGAAATAGTATCCCTGACCAGTAATGCCACCCCTCCTCCCCTTTTTCCGCCCTCTCTATACCTTTTAAAGCACTGAAATCCAGGAATATTGTGAATCCATTCCTGCCCTGGTGCCAGCCAAGTCTCTGTAATGGCCACTACATCATAATTTCATGTATGTATCCAAGCTGTCAGTTCATCACCCTTGTTCCTGATGCTCCTTGCATTGAGGTAAACACATTTCAGCCTTTCTACCTTACTGTCTCTACACCGTTTATTCTGCTTCTCTTTCCTCTAAGCCTCTCTGTATGTTGGATCTGGCTTTACTCCATGCACTTCTTTCACTGCTCTATCGCTCTGGGTCCCATCCCCCTCGCAAATTAGTTTAAACCCTCCCGAACCACGCTAGCAAACCTACCTGCAAGGATATTGCTCCCCCTCGAGTTCAGGTGCAACCCATCCAATCTGTACAGGTCCCACCTTCCCCAGAAGAGATCCCAATGATCCAAAAATCTAAAACCCTGCTCCCTGCACCAACTCCTCAGCCATGCATTCAACTGCCATCTCCTCCAATTCTTACCATCTCTGTCACGTAGCACTGGCAGCAATCCTGAGAACGTCACCCTTGAGGTCCTGTTCTTCAGCCTTCTGCCTAATTCCGGAAACTCACACTTCAGGACCTCATCCCTCTTCCTGCCTATGTCGTTGGTCCCAACATGTATCACGACTTCTGGTTGCTTTATCTCTCGTACCAGGATGTCGTGCATCCGGTCAGAGACATCCCGGACCCTGGCACCCGGGAGGCAACAAACCATGTGGGTGTCCTTCTCACGTCCACAAAATCTCCTGTCTGCTCCCCTGACTATAGAGTCTCCAATGACGACAGCTCTCCTCTTCTCCGTCCCACCCTTCTGCACAACAGGGTCAGACTCAGTGCCGGAGGTCTTGCCACCGTGGCTCACACCTGGTCGGTCGTCCCCGCCAACAGTATCCAGGATGGTAAACTTATTATTCAGGGGAATGGCTACAGGGGTGCTCTGCACTACCTGTCTGCTCACCTTCGCTTTCCCCCCTCAGACTGTCACCCAATGACCTGCTTCCGACAGCCTAGGTGTGACTACCTCCCTGTAGCTCTCATCTATGACTGCCTCATTCTCCCTTATGAGTCGAAGTTCATCCAGCTGCTGCTCCAGATTCCTTACACGGTCTTCCAGATCGCCCAGCCGTATGCACTTCTGGCAGATGTGATTCTGCGTGAGAGGGTTGTTCCCCCAAGACTGCCACATCTCACATGAGAGGCACATCACCGTCTCAGGAGACATTGTAAAGACTAACTGCGAGCTAGCTTGTCCTCCGCCTCTTCTCATCGAAGCCTCTCGAGTCAAAGCCTCAAAGCTCCACTCCTTCACTGGCCCACTCACGCTCTGGCCACTTCGCTTGAGCTATCCCTCTATTTATCTGTTTGAGCTTTTCAAAATGTTTGATATTCACCAAGTAGAAGAACATAGAGTCATCGAAAAGTACAGCACAGAAACAGGACCTTTGACCCATCTAGTCCATGCTGAAGCATTTAAACTACTTACTTGGATCAAACTGCACCAGGCCCATAAATCATAGGAGTAGAACTAGGCCATTCAGCCCGTCATTCTGCTCTGCCATTCCAGCCTGGCTAATCCCTGATTCCACTCAACCCTATACACCTGCCTTCTCGCCATATTCTTTGATGCCCTAAACAATCAGGAAACAATCAACTTTCACCTTAAGTATACCCATGGACTTGGGACGATCACTCTCCATATCCCTGCTATCTATTTACCTCTCCAAACTTCTCTTAAACATTGAAACCAAAATCGCATCTATCACTTGCTCTGGCAACTCGTTCCACACTCTCACCACCCTCTGAGTAAAGAGGTTTCCCCTCATTAACCCTTAAACATTTCATCTTTTACCCATAATCTCTGGTTGTAGTCCCACCTATCCTCAGTAGAAAAAACCTGCTTGCATTTACCCTATCTATGCCCTTCATAATTTTGTCTACTTCTATCAAATCTCCCTTCAATCTTCTACATTCCAAGTCCTAATCAATTCAATCTTCACCTATTATTCAGGTCATCCAGTCCTGCCAACACACTTGTAAATTTTCTCTGTACTCTTTCAACATTATTTACATCTTTCCTATAGGTAGGTGACTGAGAGTGCACACAACATTCCAATTTAGGCCTCATCAATGTCTTGTACAACTTCAGCATAACAACCCATCTTCTGTACTCAATTCTTTTGATTTATGAAGGGCAACGTGTCAAAACCTTTCTTTGCAACCCCATCTACTTTCAATGAAGGACAGGAAAGATAGTGAGATTGGGGAGGGTAATGGTACTACTGGAGTTAATGCTATTTGGTCAAAGAGTCAGTGATATAAACTTTCGACCCAACTCATCCATGCCAACCAAATTCCCATCTAAACTAGACCGATTTGCGTGCCATTGGTCAAAGTCCCTTTAAACCTTTCCTATCCATCTACCTGTCCAAACATATTGCTAATGTACCTACCTCAACCAGTTCCTCATGAAGCTTATTCAATATACTGATCATTCTCTGAATGAAAAAGTTGGTCGTCAAGTTCCCATTAAATCCCTCAACCTCTCTCCAAAGCTGAATCCCTTGAGTCCTGACAACATCCTCGTAAATCCCCTCTGCACTCTTTCTGACTTAATGGCATTTCCTATTGCAAGGTGACCAAAACTGAACACAGTATACCAAATGCAGCCCCACCAACCTCTTGTACAACTATGACATAACATCCCAACTTCTGACAAAAGCCAGCATGTCAGGAGCCTTCCACAATATCTACCTGTGACTTCACTTTCAGGAAACCATATATTGTACTCCAAAGTCTCTCTGTTCTACAACACTTTCCAGATGCCTACCATTTGCTGTGAAGGTCCTAAAATACAACACTATGTACGAATCTGAATTAAACTCTATTTGTCATTCCTTTTCCATTTTACCAAGCTGATCAAGATGCCTTAGTATATCCTGGAAACTGCCTTCACTGTCAATGATACCATCTGTTTTAGAATCATCTGCAAACTCAATGACCATGCCAGGTACATGCTCATCTAAATTGTTAAAATACATGACAAACAACATAAGGTCCACCAACACAATTCACAAACCTCCAGTCCAGAACAAAAAAGCCTTGCTGTAGAACATAAGACAGAATTAGGCCATTTGGTCAATCAAGTCTTCTCCACCATTTCATCATGACTGATCCAGTTGTCCTCTTAGCCCCAAACTCCAGCCTTCTCCTAATATCTCCTAATGCCCTAACCAATTAAGAATCTATTAACCTCTGCCTAAAATATACATAAAGACTTGGCCCCTACAACTGCCCGTGGCCAGATTCATCATTCTCTGGCTAAAGAAGTTCCTCCTTATCTCCGTTGTAAAATGACACCCCTCTATGCTTGAACTTTCAGAAAGCCTTTAACAAGGTGGCACACATAAGCTGCTTACCAAGTTAAGAGCCAATGGCATTACAGGAAAGTTACTATATGGTTAGAGCATTGGCTGATTGGTAGGAGGCAGCAAGTGGGAATAAACAGATCTTTTTCTGGTCGGCTGCTAGTGACTAGTGGTGTTCTGCAAGGGTAGGTGTTGGGCCCACTTCTTTTTATGCTGTATATAAATGATATAGATGATGATGCTTTGTTGCTAAGTTTGTAGATGATACAAAGATTGTTGGAGGGGGAGGTAGTGTTGAGGAAACAGGTAGGATGCAGAAGGACTTAGACAGATTAGGAGAATGGGCAAGAAAGTGGCAAATGAAATACAATGTTGCAAATGTACGGTCATGCACTTTGGTAGTAGGAATAAATGTGCAGACTACTGTATTTTCTAAAAATAGAAAATCCAAAAATCTGAGATGCAGAGTGACTTGGGAGTCCTTGTACAGAACACCCTTAAGGTTAACTTGCAGGGAGAGTCAGTGGTGAGGAAGGCAAATGCCATATTAGCATTCAGTTCAAGAGGTCTAGAATACAAGAGCAAGGATGTGATGCTGAGGCTTTATGAGACAGTGGTGAGGCCTCACCTTGAGTACAGCGAATAGTTTTGGGACCCTCATTTAGAAAAGATGTGCTGGCATTGGAGAGGGTCCAGAGGAGGGTCAGAAGGATGATTCCAGGAATGAAAGACTTATCATATGTTTGATGGCTCTGTGTCTGTACTCGCTGGAATTCAGAAGACTGAGGGGGGATCTCATTGAAACCTTTCAAATGTTGAAAGGCCTAGACAGAGTATAAGTGGAAAGGATGTTTCCCATGGTGGGAAAGTCCAGGACAAGAGGGCCCAGCCTCAGGATAGAGGGGCGGCCTTTCAAAACGGAGATGCTGGGAAATTTCTTTAGCCAAAGGGTGGTGAATTTGTGGAATTTTTGCCACATGTGGCTGTGGAGGCCAGGTCATTGGGTGTATTAAAGGCCGTGATTGATAGGTTCTTGATTTGACATGGCATCAAAGGCTACGGGGAAAAGGCCGGGAACTGGGGTTGAAAAGGAGATAGAAAAAATGATCAGCCATGATTGAATATTGAAGCAGACTCGACGGGCCAGATGCCCTAATTCCACTTTGATGTCTTATGGTCTTATTCTGAGGCTGTGTACTCTGGTCTTAGACTCTCCATCATAAGAAACATACTCTCCACACACATTCTATCATGGCCTTACACCATTCGATTACATAACTCTCTCCTTCCTATCATTAAGCAATTGTCAAAAAGAAGGCAGATTTATAGAGCGGGCAATGGAGTAAAGGGAGACAGAGTAGGAGAGCTTTGGCTCAATGGGGCTTTAGCGATAACAGGTCAAGGAGAAGTAAGTTACTTGTGAAGAGTAGGAATAGGAAGTACGTCTGTGAAGCCGGTGTGCTCAACTCAGTGTCAAATATGGGAAGTCCTGGAGACTCCCAGCCTCACACATGGCCACATCTGCACCAGGTGCATCGAGATGCAACTCAATGACCTTCATCTAGTCAGGGAGAGGGCAGAGGTGATACAGAGGAGCTATAGGCAAGTAGTCACATTGGGGCCTTGAGAAACAGATAAGTAGCTAACACTCAGGAGAGGGAAGGGCAAGAGTCGGATACTAGAGAGTACCCCAGTGGCTGTCCCTCTTAACAATAAGTAATCCTGTTTGAGTAATGTTGGGGAGGATGGCCTACCTGGGGGAGGGAATAGTGTCCACGCCTCTGGCACAGAGTATGGCCCTGTGGCTCAGAACGGTAGGAAAAGGAAGAGGATGGCAGCAGTGATAGGGGACTGTATAGTTAGGGGATCAGACAGGCAATTCTATGGATGCAGGAAAGAAACACGGATGGCAGTTTGCCTCCCAGGTGCCAGGGTCTGGGATGTTTCTGATTGTGTCCACGATATCCTGAAGTGGGAAGGAGAACAGCCAGAGGTCATGGTACATATGGTACCAACGACACAGGTAGGAAAAGGGAGGAGGTCCTGAAAACAGACTACAGGGAGTTAGGAAGGAAGTTGAGAAGCAGGACCTCAAAGGTAGTAATCTCCAGATTACTGCCTGTGCTGTGTGACAGTAAATATAGGAATAGAATGAGGTGGAGGATAAATATGCGGCTGAGGGATTGGAGCAGGGAACAGGGATTCAGATTTCTCGATCATTGGGAACAATTTTGGGTCAGGCATGACCTGTACAAAAAGGACATGTTGCACTTGAATATGAGGAGGACAAATATCCTGGCTTGGAGGTTTGCTAAGGCTATTGGGGAGAGTTTAAACTAGAATTTCTGGAGGGTGGGAACCGAACTGAAGAGATGGAGGAAGGGGTGGTTGGCCCACAAATAGTAGAGAGTGCGACAGGAAAGATAGGGAGGTGATAGAGAAATGATGTGCTCATACCGATGGTTTGAGATGTGTTTAATGTAATGCAAGGAGTATGATGAAAAAAGCAGATGAGCTTAGAGTGTGGACCAGTAACTGGAACTCTAATGTTGTGGCCAGTACAGAGACTTGGATGGCTCAGGGGCAGGAATGGTTACTCAGAGTGCCGGGCTTTGGATGTTTCAGAAAGGACAGGGAAGGAGGCAAAAGAGGTGGGGGCGTGGCACTGTTGATCAGAAACAGTGTCACAGCCACAGAAAATGAGGAAGTTCTGGAGGGATATCTACTGAGTTTCTGAGGGTGGAAGTTAGGAACAAGAAGGGGTCAATAACCCTGCTGGGTGTTTTTTGTAGACAACCCAATTGTAACAGGGACATTGAGGAGCAGATAGAGAGACAGATTCTGGAAAGGTGTAATAATAACAGGGTTGATGTGGTGGGAGATTTTAATTTCCCAAATATTGATTGGCATCTCCCTGGAGCAAGGGGATCAGATGGGGTGGAGTTTGTTAGGTGTGTTCAGGAAGGTTTCTTGCCACAATATGTAGATAAGCCTACAAGAGGAGAGGCTGTACTTGATCTCATATTGAACCTGGTCAGGTGTCAGATCTCTCAGTGGGAGAGCATTTGGGAGATAGTGATCACAATTCTAGCTCCTTTACCATAGCATTGGAGAGGAATAGGAACAGACAAGTTAGGAAAGTGTTTAATTGGAGTAAGGGGAAATATGAGGCTATCAGGCAGGAACATGGAAGCATAAATTGAAAACAGATGTTCTCAGGGAAATGTCAGGGGATATTTGCATGAAGTTCTGCATAGGTACTTTCTAATGAGTGAGGAAAAGGTTGTAGGGTATAGGAGCCGTGCTGGACAAAGGCTGTTGTAAATCTAGTCAAGAAGAAGAGCTTACAAAAAGTTCAAAAAACTAGGTAATTACAGAGATCTAGAAGATTATATGATCAGCACGAAGTAGCTTAAGAACGAAATTAGGAGAGCCAGAAGGGGCCATGAGAAGGCCTTGGCAGACAGGATTAAGGAAAACCCCAAGGCATTCTACAAGTATGTGAAAAGCAAGAGGATAAGATATGAGACAATAGGACCAATCAAGTGTGCAGTGGAAAAGTGCATATGGAACCAGAGGAGATAGCTGAGGTACATAATGAATATTTGCTTCAGTATTCACAACAGAAAAGGATCTTGGCAATTGTAGGGATGATTTACAGCAAACCGAAAAACTGATGCATATAGATATTAAGAGAATGTGCCAGAGGTTTTAGAAAGCATCAAGTCGGATAAGTCACCGGGACCGGGCAAGATGTACCCCAGGCTACTGTGGGAGATGAGGGAGGGGATTGCTGAGCCTCTGACAATGAACTTTGCATCATCAATGGGGACTGGAGAGGTTCTGGAGGATTGGAGGGTTGCAGATGTTGTTCTCTTATTCAAGAAAGTGAGTAGAGATAGCCCAAGAAATTATAGACCTGTGAGCGTTACTTCAGTGGTTGGTAAGCTGATGGAGAAAATCCTGAGACAAAGGATTTATGAACATTTGGAGAGGCATAATATGATTAGGGATAGTCAGCGTAGCTTTGTCAAAGGCAAGTCATGCCTTACGAGCCTGATTGATTTTTTTGAGGATGTGATTAAACACATTGATGAAGGTAGAGCAGTAGATGTAGTGTATATGGATTTCAGCAAGGCATTTGATAAGGTACCCCATGCAAGGTTTATTGAGAAAGTAAGGAGGGATCGAAGGGGACATTGTTTTGTAGATCCAGAACTGGCTTGCCCACAGAAGGCAAAGAGTGGTTGTAGACGGGTCATATTCTGTACGGAGGTCGGTGACCAGTGGTGTGCCTCAGGGGTCTGTTCTGGGAACCTGACTCTTTATGAGTTTTATAAATGACCTAGATGAGGAAGTGGAGGGATGGGTCAGTACATTTGCTGATGACACAAAGGTTGGGGGTGTTGTGGATAGTGTGGAGGGCTGTCAAAGGTTACAGCGGGACATTGACAGGATGCAAAACTGGGCTGAGAAGTGGCAGATGGAGTTCAAAACAGATAAGTATGAGGTGGTTCATTTTGGTAGGTCAATTATAATGGCAGAATAGAGTATTAATGGTAAGACTCTTGGCAGTGTGGAGGATCAGAGGGATCTTGGGGTCCGAGTCCATAAGACACTCAAAGCTGCTGCACAGGTGGACTCTGTAGTTAAGAAAGCATACAGCGCATTGGCCTTCATCAATCATGGGATTGAGTTCAAGAGCCGAGAGGTAATGTTGCAGCTATACAGGACCCTGGTCACACCCCACTTGGAGTACTGTGTTCAGTTCTGGTCACCTCACTGCAGGAAGGATGTGGAAACAATAGAAAGGGTGCAGAGGAGATTTACAAGGATGTTCCCTGGATTAGGGAGCATGCCTTATGAGAATAGGTTGAGTGAATTCGGCCTTTTCTCCTTGGAGCCACAGATGATGAGAGGTAAGCTGATAGAGGTGTATAAATGTACAAGATGATGAGAGGCATTGATCATATGGATAGTCAGAGGCTTTTTCCCAGGGCTGAAATGGGTAGCACATGAGTGCACAGTTTTAAGGTGCTTGGAAGTAGGTACAGAGGAGATGTCAGGGGTAAGTTTTTTACACAGACAGTGGTGACTGCGTGGAATGGGCTGCCGGTGACGGTGGTGGAGGTGGATATAATAGGGTCTTTTAAGAGACTGCTGGATAGGTACAAGGAGCTTAGAAAAATATTGGGCTATGGGTAACCCTAGGTGATTTCTGAAACAAGTATATGTTCGGCACAGCATTGTGGGACAAAGTGACTGTATTGTGCTGTAGGTTTTCTATGTTTCTATGAACCCTTAGGGAACAGTGATCACAATACGATCGAGTTCACTTTGATATTCTAGAAGGAGAAACTAAAATCCAATGTATTGATATTTCAGTGGAATAAAGGAAATTACAATGGCATGAGAGGTGAACTGGCCAAAGTTGACTGGAAAGGGACACTAAGAGGAAGGACAGCTGAGCAGCAGTGGCTGAAGTTTCTGCAAAAAACGAGGGAAGTGCAAGACAGATATATTCAAAATAAAAAGATATTTTCAAATGGAAGAGTGTCACTAAAGTGGCTGAGAAGTGAAGTCAAACCAAAGTAAAAACAAAAGAAAGGTCATACAAGGAAGCCAAATCTAGTGAGAAGATAGAAGATTGGGAAGCTTTTAAAAACTTGCAGAAGGAAACTAAGAAGGTCATTAAGAAGGAAAAGATGACTTATGAAAGGAAGCTGGCAACTAATATTAAAATAGAGACAAAAGCTTTTTTCAGTATATAAAGGGAAAAAGAGAGGAGGGTAGATATAGGACCAATGGAAAATGACGCTGGAGATATTGTACTGAGAGACGCACAGATGGGGGAGGAATTGAATGCATATTTTGCATCAGTCTTCACAGTGGAAGACTTCTGCAGTATACCATATATTGTCGGGGAAGTGAAATATGTGCAGTGAAAATTATGACTGAGAAGGTGCTCTGGAAGCATAATGGTCTGAGGGCGGATAAATCTCCTAAACCTGATGAAATACACTCTCGGGTTCTGAAGAAGCTGGCTGGAGAGATTGCGGAGGCATTAACAATAATCTTTCAAGAATTCAATACATTCTGGCATCGTACCAGATGACTGGAAAATTGCAAATGTTACTCTGCTATTTAAGAAGGGTGGGAGGCAGCAGAAAGGAAACAATGGACCTGTTAGCCTGACATCAGTGGTTGATTCCCATTCCAACCTCACTCCTTCCGAACGCTCTGTTCTCCACTCCCTCCACACTAATCCTAACCTTACTATAAAACCCGCTGATAAGGGGTGTGCTGTTGTAGACTGGCATATTGACCTCTACCTTGCCGAGGCACAGCGACAACTCGCGGATACCTCCTCTTATTTACCCCTCCATCATGATCCCACTAAGCAGCACCAGGCCATTGTCTCCTACACCATCACCAACCTTATCAGCTCTGGGGTTCTCCCATCCACTGCTACCAACCTTATAGTTCGCACACCCCACACTTCCCGTTTCTGTCTCCTACTCAAGATCCACAAACCTGCCTGTCCAAGTAGACCCATTGTCTCAGCTTGCTCCTGCCCCACCGAACTCATTTCTGCATACTTTGACACTGTTTTATCCCCCCCTTGTTCAATCCCTTCCTACCTATGTTCGTGACACTTCTCACGCTCTGAATTTTTTCATTGATTTTAAGTTCCCTGGCCCCCACCGCTTTATTTTCACCATGGATGTCCAGTCCCTATATACTTCCGTCCCCCAGCAGGAAGGTCTCAAAGCTCTCCGCTTCTTTTTGGATTCCAGACCTAACCAGTTGCCCTCTACCACCACTCTGCTCCGTCTAGCGGAATTAATCCTTATTCTTACAAAGTTTGTAATAATTTCTCCTTTGGCTCCTCCCATTTCCTCCAAACTAAAGGTGTAGCCATGGGCACCCGTATGGGTCCCAGCTATGCCTGCCTTTTTGTTGGCTTTGTGGTATCTATTCAGAATAGATACCTATTCTCGTATCTGTCCCCCACGTTTCCTTCGCTACATCAATGACTGCATTGGCGCTTCTTCCTGCACGCATGCTGAGCTCATTGACTTCATTAACTTTGCCTCCAACTTTCACCCTGCCCTCAAGCTTACCTGGTCCATTTCCGACACCTCCCTGCCCTTTCTTGATCTTTCTGTCTCTATCTCTGGAGACAGCTTATCTACTGAAGTCTACTATAAGCCTACGGACTCTCATAGCTACCTGGACTATTTCTCTTCCCACCCTGTCTCTTGCAAAAACGCCATCCCCTTCTCGCAATTCCTCCGTCTCCACCGCATCTGCTCTCAGGATGAGGCTTTTCATTCCAGGACAAAGGAGGTGTCCTCCTTTTTTAAAGAAAGGGGCTTCCCTTCCTCCACCATCAACTCTGCTCTAAAAACGCATCTCCCCCATTTCCCGCTCATCTGCTCTCACCCCATCCTCCCGCCACACCACTAGGAATAGGGTTCCCCTTGTCCTCACCTACCACCCCACCAGCCTCCAAGTCCAACATATAATTCTCTGTAACTTCCGCCACCTCCAGCGGGATCCCACCACTAAGTACATCTTTCCCTCCTCCCGTCTCTCTGCTTTACACAGGGATCGCTCCCTACGCAACTCCCTTGTCCATTCGTACCCTCCCCCCCATCCCTTCCCACCGATCTCCCTCCTTGTAAGCAGAACAAGTGCTACACATGCCCTTACACTTCCTCCCTCGCCACCATTCAGGGCCCCAGACAGTCCTTCCAGGTGAGACGACACTTCACCTGTGAGTCGGCTGGGGTGATATACTGCGTCTGGTGCTCCCGATGCAGCCTTCTATATATTGGCGAGACCCGATGCTGGCTGGGAGACTGTTTCACCGAACACTTACACTCTGTCTGCCAGAGAAAGCGGGATCTCCCAGTGGCAACACATTTTGATTCCACGTCCCATTCCTAATTCTGACATGTCTATCCACGGCCTCCTCTACTGTAAAGATGAAGCCACACTCAGGTTGGAGGAACAACACCTTATATTCCGTCTGGGTAGCCTCCAACCTGATGGAATGAACATTGACTTCTCTAACTTCCGTTAATGCCCCACCTCCCCTTCGTACCCAATCTGTTATTTATTTATTTATTTATTCATTCATTCATTCTTTTTTTCTCTCTCTCCTTTTTCTCCCTCTGTCCCTCTCACTATACTCCTTGCCCATCCTCTGGGCTTCCCCCCTCCTCCTTTCTTTCTCCCTAGGCCTTCCATCCCATGATCCTCTCATATCCCTTTTGCCAAATACCTGTCCAGCTCTTGGCTCCATCCCTTCACCTCCTATCTTCTCCTATCATTTCGGATCTCTCCCTCCCCCTCCCACTTTCAAATCTCTTACTATCTCTTCTTTCAGTTAGTCCTGACGAAGGGTCTCGGCCCGAAACGTCGACTGTACCTCTTCCTCTAGATGCTGGCTGGCCTGCTGCGTTCACCAGCATTTTTTATGTGTGCTGCTTGAATTTCCAGCATCTGCAGATTTCCTCGTGTTTGCATTCCTAAATTTAACCTCCAGGTTGAGTCAGTGGTGAAGGCGGCGAATACAATGTTGGCATTCATTTCTAGAGGCATAAAATATAAGAGCAGGGATGCGATATTGAGGCTCTATAAGGCACTCGTGAGACCACACTTGGAGTATTCTGTGCAGTTTTTGGCTCCTGATTTTAGAAAGCATATACTGACATTGGAGATTCATGGAATGATTCCAGGAATGAAAGGGTTATCGTATGAGGAACATCAGGCAGCTCTTGGGCTGTATTTCCTGGAGTTCAGGAGAATAAGCAGGGATCTCATAGAAAATTCTGAATGTCGAAAGACCTGAACAGATTAGATATGGCAAAATTATTTCCCATGGTAGGGGATTCTAGGACAAGACGGCACGACTTAAGGATTAAAGGACATCCATTTAGAACTGAGATGCAGAGAAATTGCTTTAGTCAGAGGGTGGTGAATCTGTGGAATTTGTTGCCATGAGAGGCTGTGGAGGCCAAGTCATTGGGCGTATTTAAGGCAGAGATAGATAGGTTCTTGCTTAGCCAGGGCATCAAAGGGTATGGGGAGAAGGCAGGGGAGTGGGGATAACTGGAAGAATTGGATCAGTCCATGATTGAATGACAGAGCAGAGTTGATGGGCCAAATGGTCTATTCTGCTCTTATATCTTATGGTCTCATGTACCCTCAAGTCTTTCAGATTTTGGAGGACCTTCTCCCTTGTAATAGTAACCGCACTCACTTCTCTTCCCTCACACCCTTCAACACCTGGCACACTGCTCGCGTCTTCTACAATGAAGACTAATGCAAAATACTTATCCTACCACCAAGCACCTCCTTCCCTCCCCTTCACTTTCTGCTTTCTGCAGGGATCGCTACCTATGTGCCTCCCTTGTCCATTCAACATCTGGCACACTGATAATGTCTTTTGCAGTGAAGAATGATGCAAAATACTCAATTAATCCATTTGCCATATCCTAAGCCCCCGTTATTATTTCTTCAGGCTTATTTTCTAGCAGTTCTATATCCACTCTAAATCTCTCTTTTACTTTTTACCTACTTGAAAAAGCTTTCACTACCCACCTTGATATTCTTTGTCAGCTTTCTTTCATATTTCATCTTTTCCCTCCTAATGATTCTTTTAGTTGCTCTCTATATGGTTCCCAATCCTCTCTTTTCCCACTGATATTTGTTTTGTTGTATGCCCTCTGGTTGGTTTTTACATTAGCTTTGACTTCCTTCATCAGCCACGGTTGTGCTGTTTGCCATTTGAGTATTCCTTCGTTTTTGGAATACATCTATCCTGCACCTTCCTCATTTTCCCCAGAAACTCATGCAATTGCTGTTCTGCCGTCATCCCTGCCAGCACCTCCTTCCAATTTACTTTGGCCAACTCTTCTCTCATATCACTGCAATTTCCTTTATTCCAATGAAATACTACTTTACTTTCTCCCTATCAAATTTCAAGCTGAACTCAATCATATTGTGACCACTGGCTCCTAAGAGTTCTTTTACCGTAAGCTCCCTAATCACCTCCCATTCATATCATAATGCCCAATCCAGTATAGCTGATGTCCTAGTTTGTTGACAAACGGCTCTAAAAAGCCATCTCACCAGCATTCAACAAACTCATTCTCCTGAGATCCATTTCCAACCTGATTTTTCCAGTCGACCTGCATGCTGAAATCTCCCTTGACTATCATAACAGTGCCCTTTTGACATGCCTTTTCTATTTCCTGTTGTAATCTGTGGTCCACATACCGACTACTCTGTCAACCGTGTGTTTCAGTTCTGTAACCTTATTTTGAAAAGACACATTGTGATACTCATATCTACCCAATGGGAACAACTCCAATTTTCTCAATCTCATCACAGAGCTGAAGTCCTGCATGCATGGAGAATTCCATGGCTTGCCTGGACTCTCCATGCTCCCTGCACCTAGAAACAGTTAATATCTCTGGCGAGCTGCATGTCTGCTTTAGTACGGGTTTGTGGACCCTGCGCCCAAAGACCTAGTTCTTATTTAGTACAGACTCTGTGATCTCTGCGCCCAAAGACCCAGTTGTGCTTTAGTACTGGCTCCATGGGCCCTGTGCCCAAAGACCCAGTTCTGATTTTGTACAGGCTCTGTGCCCACAGACCCAATTGTGGTTTAGTGCAGGCTACGTGCCCAAACATCCAATTCTGCTGTAGTATGCATTCTGTGGTTCTGTACCCAAACAGTAGGGCCTCGTGGGCTCTGCCCGAAGACCCATTTGTGCTTCAGTACAAGCTCTGTGCACCAAGACCCAATCGTGCTTTTGTACAGGTTACATAGAACATAGAACATAGAACATCGAATAGTACAGTACAGTACAGGCCCTTTGGCCCACAATGTTGTGCCGACCCTCAAACCCTGCCTCCCATATAACCCCCCACCTTAAATTCCTCCATATACCTGTCTAGTAGTTTCTTAAACTTCACTAGTGTATCTGCCTCCACCACTGACTCAGGCAGTGCATTCCACGCACCAACCACTCTCTGAGTAAAAAACCTTCCTCTAATATCCCCCTTGAACTTCCCACCCCTTACCTTAAAGCCATGTCCTCTTGTATTGAGCAGTGGTGCCCTGGGGAAGAGGCGCTGGCTATCCACTCTATCTAGTCCTCTTATTATCTTGTACACCTCTATCATGTCTCCTCTCATCCTCCTTCTCTCCAAAGAGTAAAGCCCTAGCTCCCTTAAACTCTGATCATAATGCATACTTTCTAAACCAGGCAGCATCCTGGTAAATCTCCTCTGTATCCTTTCCAATGCTTCCACATCCTTCCTATAGTTGGAGTACTGTGCCCAGTTCTGGTCACCTCACTATAGGAAGGATGTGGAAGCATTGGAAAGGATACAGAGGAGATTTACCAGGATGCTGCCTGGTTTAGAAAGTATGCATTATGATCAGAGTTTAAGGGAGCTAGGGCTTTACTCTTTGGAGAGAAGGAGGATGAGAGGAGACATGATAGAGGTGTACAAGATAATAAGAGGACTAGATAGAGTGGATAGCCAGCGCCTCTTCCCCAGGGCACCACTGCTCAATACAAGAGGACATGGCTTTAAGGTAAGGGGTGGGGAGTTCAAGGGGGATATTAGACGAAGGCTTTTTACTCAGAGAATGGTTGGTGCGTGGAATGCACTGCCTGAGTCAGTGGTGGAGGCAGATACACTAGTGAAGTTTAAGAGACTACTAGACAGGTATATGGTGGAATTTAAGGTGGGGGCTTATATGGGAGGCAGGGCTTGAGGGTCGGCACGACATTGTGGGCCAAAGGGTTTAATTAGGAAGGGGAAAAAAGATTATGAGAGAAAACTGGCAGGGAACATAAAAACTGACTGTAAAAGCTTATATAGATATGTAAAAAGGAAAAGACTGGTAAAGACAAATGTAGGTCCCCTATAGACAGAAACAGGTGAATTGATTATGGGGAGCAAGGACATGGCAGACCAATTGAATAATTACTTTGGTTCTGCCTTCACTAAGGAGGACATAAATAATCTTCCAGAAATAGTAGAGGACAGAGGGTCCAGTGAGATGGAGGAACTGAGCGAAAGACATGTTAGTAGGGAAGTGGTGTTGGGTAAATTGAAGGGATTAAAGGCAGATAAATCCCTAGGGCCAGATGGTCTGCATCCCAGAGTGCTTAAGGAAGTAGCCCAAGAAATAGTGGATGCATTAGTGATAAATTTTCAAAACTCGTTAGATTCTGGACTAGTTCCTGAGGATTGGAGGGTGGCTAATGTAACCCCACTTTTTAAAAAAGGAGGGAGAGAGAAACCGGGGAATTATAGACCGGTTAGCCTAACGTCGGTGGTGGGGAAACTGCTGGAGTCAGTTATCAAAGATGTGATAACAGCACATTTGGAAAGCGGTGAAATGATCGGACAAAGTCAGCATGGATTTGTGAAAGGAAAATCATGTCTGACGAATCTCATAGAATTTTTTGAGGATGTAACTAGTAGAGTGGATAGGGGAGAACCAGTGGATGTGGTATATTTGGATTTTCAAAAGGCTTTTGACAAGGTCCCACACAGGAGATTAGTGTGCAAACTTAAAGCACATGGTATTGGGGGTAAGGTATTGATGTGGATAGAGAATTGGTTAGCAGACAGGAAGCAAAGAGTGGGAATAATTGGGACCTTTTCAGAATGGCAGACAGTGACTAGTGGGGTACTGCAAGGCTCAGTGCTGGGACCCCAGTTGTTTACAATATATATTAATGACTTGGATGAGGGAATTAAATGCAGCATCTCCAAGTTTGCAGATGAAACGAAGCTGGTCAGCAGTGTTAGCTGTGAGGAGGATGCTAAGAGGATGCAGGGTGACTTGGATAGGTTAGGTGAGTGGGCAAATTCATGGCAGATGCAATTTAATGTGGATAAGTGTGAAGTTATCCACTTTGGTGGCAAAAATAGGAAAACAGATTATTATCTGAATGCAAACAACAGGAATACTGCAGATGCTGGAAACTCAAGCAACACACATCAAAGTTGCTGGTGAACGCAGCAGGCCAAGCAGCATCCATAGGAAGAGGCGCAGTCGACGTTTCAGGCCGAGACCCTTCGTCAGGACGTCGACTGCGCCTCTTCCTATGGATGCTGCTTGGCCTGCTGCGTTCACCAGCAACTTTGATGTGTGTTGCTTATTATCTGAATGGTGGCCGATTAGGAAAAGGGGAGGTGCAACGAGACCTGGGTGTCATTATACACCAGTCATTGAAAGTGGGCATGCAGGTACAGCAGGCGGTGAAAAAGGTGAGTGGTATGCTGGCATTCATAGCAAGAGGATTCGAGTACAGGAGCAGGGAGGTACTACTGCAGTTGTACGAGGCCTTGGTGAGACCACACCTGGAGTATTGTGTGCAGTTTTGGTCCCCTAATCTGAGGAAAGACATCCTTGCCATAGAGGGAGTACAAAGAAGGTTCACCAGATTGATTCCTGGGATGGCAGGACTTTCATATGCAGGAAGACTGGATGAACTGGGCTTGTACTCGTTGGAATTTAGAAGATTGAGGGGGGATCTGATTGAAACGTATAAAATCCTAAAGGGATTGGACAGGCTAGATGCAGGAAGATTGTTCCCGATGTTGGGGAAGTCCAGAACAAGGGGTCACAGTTTGAGGATAAAGGGGAAGCCTTTTAGGACCGAGATTAGGAAAAACTTCTTCACACAGAGAGTAGTGAATCTGTGGAATTCTCTGCCACAGGAAACAGTGGAGGCCAGTTCATTGGCTATACTTAAGAGGGAGTTAGATATGGCCCTTGTGACTACGGGGATCAGAGGTTATGGTGGGAAGGCTGGTGCAGGGTTCTGAGTTGGATGATCAGCCATGATCTTAATAAATGGCGGTGCAGGCTCGAAGGGCCGAATGGCCAACTCGTGCACCTATTTTCTATGTTTCTATGTTTCTAACCAGAGTTTTATAGAGCTGCATCATTACATCGTGACTCTTAAATTTTATCCCTCGACTTATGAAAGCTAACATCCCATAAGCTTTCTTAACTACCCTATCCACCTGTGAGGCAACTTTCAGGGATCTGTGGACATGTACCCCCAGATCCCTCTGCTCCTCCACACTACCAAGTATCCTGCCATTTACTTTGTACTCTGCCTTGGAGTTTGTCCTTCCAAAGTGTACCACCTCACACTTCTCTGGGTTGAACTCCATCTGCCACTTCTCAGCCCACTTCTGCATCCAATCAATGTCTCTCTGCAATCTTTGACAATCCTCTACACTATCTACAACACCACCAACCTTTGTGTCGTCTGCAAACTTGCCAACCCACCCTTCTACTCCCATATCCAGGTCGTTAATAAAAATCACGGAAAGTAGAGGTCCCAGAACAGATCCTTGTGGGACACCACTGGTCACAATCATCCAATCTGAATGAACTCCCTCCATCACCACCCTCTGCCTTCTGCAGGCAAGCCAATTCTGAATCCACCTGGCCAAACTTCCATGGATCCCATGCCTTCTAACTTTCTGAATAAGCCTACCGTGTGGAACCTTGTCAAATGCCTTACTAAAATCCATATAGATCACATCCACTGCACTACCCTCATCTATATGCCTGGTCACCTCCTCAAAGAACTCTATCAGGCTTGTTAGACACGATCTGCCCTTCACAAAGCCATGATGACTGTCCCTGATCAGACCATGATTCTCTAAATGCCTATAGATCCTATCTCTAAGAATCTTTTCCAACAGCTTTCCCACCACAGATGTAAGACTCACTGGTCTATAATTACCTGGACTATCCCTACTACCCTTTTTGAACAAGGGGACAACATTCGCCTCCCTCCAATCCTCCGGTACCATTCCCGTGGACAACGAGGACATAAAGATCCTAGCCAGAGGCTCAGCAATCTCTTCTCTCGCCTCGTGGAGCAGCCTGGGGAATATTCTGTCAGGCCCCGGGGACTTATCTGTCCTAATGTATTTTAACAACTCCAACACCTCCTTTCCCTTAATATCAACATGCTCTAGAACATCAAACTCACTCATATTGTCCTCACCATCATCAAGTTCCCTCTCATTTGTGAATACCGAAGAGACGTATTCATTGAGGACCTCACTCACTTCCACAGCCACCAGGCACATCTTCCCACCTTTATCTCTAATCGGTCCTACCTTCACTCCTGTCATCCTTTTTTTCTTCACATAATTGAAGAATGCCTTGGGGTTTTCCTTTACCCTACTTGCCAAGGCCTTCTCATGCCCCCTTCTTGCTCTTCTCAGCCCCTTCTTAAGCTCCTTTCTTGCTTCCCTATATTCCTCAATAGACCCATCTGATCCTTGCTTCCTAAACCTCATGTATGCTGCCTTCTTCCACCTGACTAGATTTTCCACCTCACTTGTCACCCATGGTTCCTTCACGCTACCATTCTTTATCTTCCTCACCGGTACAAATTTATCCTTAACATCCTGCAAGAGATGTCTAAACATCAACCACATGTCCATAGTACATTTCCCTGCAAAAACATCATCCCAATTCACACCCGCAAGTTCTAGCCTTATAGCCTCATAATTTGCCTTTCCCCAATTAAAAATTTTCCTATCCTCTCTGATTCTATCCTTTTCTATGATAATGCTAAAGGCCAGGGAGCAGTGGTCACTGTCCCCCAGATGCTCACCCACTGAGAGATCTGTGACCTGACCCAGTTCATAACGTAGTACTAGATCTAGTATGGCATTCCCCCTGGTCGGCCTGTCCACATACTGTGACAGGAATCCGTCCTGGACACACTTAACAAACTCTGCCCCATCTAAACCCTTGGAACTAATCAGGTGCCAATCAATATTAGGGAAGTTAAAGGCACCCATGATAACAACCCTGTTATTTTTGCACCTTTCCAAAATCTGCCCCTCTGTATCTCTGCTGCTACCAGGGGGCTTATAGAATACCCCCAGTAGAGTAACTGCTCCCTTCCTGTTCCTGACTTCCACCCATATTGACATACATTACCCACCCTTTCTGTGGCTGTAATAGTATCCTTGACCAGTAATGCCACCCCTCCTCCCCTTTTTCCACCCTCTCTATCCCTTTTAAAGCACTGAAATCCAAGAATATTGAGAATCCATTCCTGCCCTGGTGCCAGCCAAGTCTCTGTAATGGCCACTACATCATAATTCCATGTATGTATCCAGGCTCTCAGTTCATCGCCTTTGTTCCTGATGCTTCTTGCATTGAGGTACACAAATTTCAGCCCTTCTACCTTACTGTCTTTACATCGTTTATTCTGCTTCTCTTTCCTCAAAGCCTCTCTTTATGTTAGATCTGGCTTTACTCCATGCATTTCTTTCACTGCTCTATCGCTCTGGGTCCCATCCCCCTTGAAAATTAGTTTAAACCCTCCCGAACCACACTAGTAAACCTACCTGCAAGGATATTGCTCCCCCTCGAGTTCAGGTGCAACCCATCCAATCTGTACAGGTCCCACCTTCCCCAGAAGAGATCCCAATGATCTAAAAATCTAAAACGCTGCTCCCTGCACCAACTCCTCAGCCACGCATTCAACTGCCATCTCCTCCAATTCTTACCATCTCTGTCATGTACCACTGGCAGCAATCCTGAGAACGTCACCCTTGAGGTCCTGTTCTTCAGCCTTCTGCCAAGTTCCCGAAACTCACACTTCAGGACCTCATCCTTCTTCCTGCCTATGTCGTTGGTCCCAACACGTATCACGACTTCTGATTGCTTTCCCTCTTGTACCAGGATGTCGTGCACCAAAGACCCATTTGTGCTTTAGTACAGGCTTTGTGCCCCAATTGTGCTTTAGCATGTGCTCTGTAGTTCTGTACCCAAATAGTAGGGGCTCATGGGTTCTGCCTAAAGACCCAATTGTGCTTTAGTACAGGCTCTGTGCGCAAAGATCCAGTTGTGCTGTAGTATGCGATCTGTGGTTATGTACCCAAAGACCCTGATCTGATTCAGTACCGGCTCTGTGCTCGAAGACACAGTTCTGATTCAGTACGGACTCTGTGCTCGAAGACACAGTTCTGATTCAGTACGGGCTCTGTGCTCGAAGACACAGTTCTGATTCAGTACGGGCTCTGTGCTCGAAGACACAGTTCTGATTCAGTACGGGCTCTGTGCTCGAAGACACAGTTCTGATTCAGTATGGGCTCTGTGCTCGAAGACACAGTTCTGATTCAGTACGGGCTCTGTGCTCGAAGACACAGTTCTGATTCAGTACGGGCTCTGTGCTCGAAGACACAGTTCTGATTCAGAGGCTCCTCCCTTCATCATTCTCTCACCTTCATGGCATCCAGTGCCAGGCGCAGATTGACCTTTTCTTGTCTCTCAGTGGTTTGTTTCGCCAGTTCCTGCAACATTAGAGATGTGGGTTAAACACCTGATTGGATACTGGAGTTCACCCAGGCTACTCTCCCCGAAAACTTAGCCAATCAGTCTTGCTGTATCTTCCATTTTCCCAATCTATCACCATTCTGAGAATCCATTTCCCAGATTTACCATAAGTAATCTCACATTTGCATCTACAAGTTACATCTGCCATGCACATACTCATTCACCCCTTTTGTCTCAATCACATTAAAACTTCTTGGCAACCTCCAACTCCTCAGAACTCTGCTTCATACCATCCCCACCTCACCTCACCCCAGCCCCAACACATCAATTGTATTCCTGTCATCTGCAAACTTACAATTCATTCTCTCATCCAGCTCATTCATATAACTTATGAAGAGTGGGATCCCTGCAGCTCCCAATTGCTTTCTGCCCACCACCTGTCAACAGAGCTCTTCACTCTAAATTTATTTCCACTCAAGCAACACACATCAAAGTTGCTGGTGAACGCAGCAGGCCAGGCAGCATCTCTAGGAAGAGGTACATTCGACGTTTCAGGCCGAGACCCTTCGTCAGGACTAACTGAAGGAAGAGTGAGTAAGAGATTTGAAAGTTGGAGGGGGAGGGGGAGATCCAAAATGATAGGAGAAGACAGGAGGGGGAGGGATGGAGCCAAGAGCCGGACAGGTGATTGGCAAAAGGGATACGAGAGGATCATGGGACAGGAGGTCCGGGAAGAAAGACAAGGGCAGGGGGGAACCCAGAGGATGGGCAAGGGGTATATTCAGAGGGACAGAGGGAGAAGAAGGAGAGTGAGAGAAAGAATGTGTGTATAAAAATAAATAACAGATGGGGTACGAGGGGGAGGTGGGGCATTAGCGGAAGTTAGAGAAGTCGATGTTCATGCCATCAGGTTGGAGGCTACCCAGACGGAATATAAGGTGTTGTTCCTCCAACCTGAGTGTGGCTTCATCTTTACAGTAGAGGAGGCCGTGGATAGACATGTCAGAATGGGAATGGGATGTGGAATTAAAATGTGTGGCCACTGGGAGATCCTGCTTTCTCTGGCGGACAGAGCGTAGGTGTTCAGCAAAGCCGTCTCCCAGTCTGTGTCGGGTCTCGCCAATATATAAAAGGCTCCCGGTGCTCCCGATGTGGCCTTTTATATATTGGCGAGACCCGACGCAGACTGGGAGACCGCTTTGCTGAACACCTACGCTCTGTCCGCCAGAGAAAGCAGGATCTCCCAGTGGCCACACATTTTAATTCCACATCCCATTCCCATTCTGACATGTCTATCCACAGCCTCCTCTACTGTAAAGATGAAGCCACACTCAGGTTGGAGGAACAACACCTTATATTCCGTCTGGGTAGCCTCCAACCTGATGGCATGAACATCGACTTCTCTAACTTCCGCTAATGCCCCACCTCCCCCTCGTACCCCATCTGTTATTTATTTTTGTACAGACATTCTTTCTCTCACTCTCCTTCTCCCGCTGTCCCTCTGAATATACCCCTTGCCCATCGTCTGGGTTCCCCCCCCTTGTCTTTCTTCCCGGGCCTCCTGTCCCATAATCCTCTCATATCCCCTTTGCCAATCACCTGTCCAGCTCTTGGCTCCATCCCTCCCCCTCCTGTCTTCTCCTATCATTTTGGATCTCCCCCTCCCCCTCCAACTTTCAAATCTCTTACTAGTTCTTCCTTCAGTTAGTCCTGACGAAGGGTCTCGGCCTGAAACGTCGACTGTACCTCTTCCTAGAGATGCTGCCTGGCCTGCTGCGTTCACCAGCAATTTTGATGTGTGTTGCTTGAATTTCCAGCATCTGCAGAATTCCTGTTGTTTTTATTTCCATTCAACGAGTTTTCAATCTATGACAAAATATTACACCATGTGTTTCAACTTGATCCAATCATACACCTGTGGCCTAATCCTTCTGCAAGTTGAACTTGAAGACAGAGTACAATGTTAATGGATAGATTTTTACCAGCGTGGAAAAACAGAGGGATCTTGGGGTCCAATTCATAGATTCCTCAAAGTACAAGTTGATAGCACGGTTAAAAAGGGATATGGTGTGTTGTTCTTCATTGGTTGAGGTATTGAGTTCAAGATCCACAAGGTAATGTTGCAGCTCTTTAAAACTCTGGTTAGACCACACTTGGAATATTCTGTTCAGTTCTGGTGGCCTCATTATAAAAACGATGTGGAAGCTTTAGAGCGGGCGCAGAGATTTACCAAGACGCTGCCTGGAGTAGAGAGCATGTCATATGAGGACAGGCTGAGCAAGCTAGGACCTTTCTCTCTAGAGCGAAGGAGGATGAAGGGTGTCTTGATAGAGGCATATAAGATTACGAGAGGCAAGAGACTATTTCCTAAGGTGGCAATGGCCACCAGAAGACTTCTGTTTAAGGTGAGTAAGATGAGTGGAGAAAGTTTCAGGGGATAGGTCAAAGGTGTTTTTTTTAAAACAGAGAGCGGTTGGTGCCTGGAACGTACTGTCAGGTAGAAAATGAGACAATAAAGGCATTTAAGAGACTTAGATGGGCATATAATTGTAAATATAGAGGGTTGAGCTGTGCAGGAGAGAAGCATTAGATTGATTGTGGAGTAGTTTTAATACGTTGTGCAAAGGGTTTGTATTGATCTGTGTTCTATGTACATCACATCCACTGATTCTCCTCATCTGTTCTACCTATTACATTTAGTAATGCCATCTTTCTTAATGCACCAGAAACAAGCTGACCAAGAAGATTCTCTGTACAGAGCGTAGAACCTTGGATGAAGAGTCTAGACCAGGTATTCCCAACCTTTTTTATGTTATGGACCAACACCATTAATGGACCCCAGGAAGGGAAACCCCTAGTCTAGACACTTGCTGATTTCTCTCTCCGTAGATGCTATTTAACCATGAACAACTTCTCTTGTCTCCAGTCACTTTCTGCAAATCCAGCAAGCAGCCACAGGCATCTGTACAGGCCTCTGCTCTGCCTGTGCTTTTGTTTGCTACATAGAACATTGCTTTGTTGATTGGAATACTGTGCAGACGCAACAGAAATATTCCATGCGCAGATCAAGCAAAGGCGTTTTCGACAGAAGTCATTGATTGGACTACTGCATAGATGCAACAAAGTGTTCCCACACAAGTCCAGTGAAGAGCCTAAAAAGCCCAGACTCTGTAAAAGAGGGGTACCATCTAGTGGAGCAGTCATTATCGGAGTAGTCTGAGTCAGAGTAATGGGGCTTTGGCTCAACAAGGCTTCGGTGAGAACAGGCGAAGGCAAGGTAAGAAGTTCATTTCTTACTTCTTATTTCTTTTTCTAACTTAACTCTTGAGAAAATAGGGGGCATGTCTACAGAGCCAGTGTTCTGTTCTAGGTGTCAGATGTGGGATTTCCAGGAGACTACCACCCTCCCCAATGGCCACAGCTGCACCAGGTGAATTGAGATGCAGCTGCTTAGGGACCATGTTAGGGAACTGGAGCTGCAGCTCGTTAGGGAAAGGGAAACGGTGATAGACAGGAGTTACAGGCAGGTAGTGACCCTAAGGATACCCAAGGAGTCAGGTAAATGGATGACTGTCAGGAGAGGGAAGGGAGAACATCAGATAGTGGAGAGTACTCCTGTGGCCATCCCCCTCAACAATAAGTATTCCATTTTGAGTACTGTTGGGGTGGGGGGGAGATCGACCTACCTGGGGAAAGCAACAGTGCCCGTGTCTCTGGCACTGAATCTGGCCCTGTGGCTCACAAGGATAGGGAACTCAAGAGGAGGCAGCAGCAAGAGGGGACTCTATAGTCAGGGGGACACATAGGTGACCCTGTGGATGCAAAAAGGAATCATGGAGAGTAGTTTGCCTCCCAGGTACCAGTGGCAAAAATCTTTCAGGATGCATCTACAATATCCTGAAAAGGTGGGGTGGAGCAGGCAGAAGTCATGGTACACATTGGTACCAATGTCAAAGGAATAAAAAGGGAGGAGATCCTGAAAAAAGAATATATGGTATTAGGAAGGAAGCTGAGAAGCAGGACCTCAAGGGCAGTAATGCTGGGATTGCTGCCTGTGGCATGTGACAGTGAGGATAGGAAAAGAATGAGGTGGCAGATAAATGCGTGGCTGAGGAATTGGAGCACAGAGTGGGGATTCAGATTTCTGGATAACTGGCTTTTTCTGGGGCAGGTAGGACCTGTACAAAAGGGACGGGTTGCACTTGAATCCGAGGAGGACCAATATTCTTGCAGGCAGATTTACTAGAGCTTTTGGGATTGATTTAAACTGATATGGCAGGGATATGGAAACCAGGATGATAGAGCTGAGGATGAGCCAGCAGGTTTACAAGTAGATGATGGGTGTAACACAAAGGTAAGGGAGGACAGGCCAGTGATTGGGTACAAATGTAGACAGAGCAAAATTCAAAAGGCAAAGAATGTAGCACTGAAGATGAGTAGCATTCGAAATAAGGTGTACGCAATTAAAGATTGGTAGGTATGACGTTGTGGGCATCACTGAGTCATGGCTGAAAGTTGGGAGCTTAACATATACTTTATATTGAAAGGTCAGGGAGGAAGGCATAGGCTGTGGTGTGGCTCTGTTGGTAAGAGATGGAATTACATCTATAGAAAGAGGTGACATAAGGTCAGAGAATGTTGAATCTCTGTGGGTGGAGTTAAGAAATTGCAGGGGTGAAAAAGCCATTATGGGAATCATATATTGGCCTCCATATAGTAGCCAAGATATGGGATTGAATTGAATTGAAATTATTTTTGAATTGAGCTTGCAAGGACAGCTGGAAAAAGCATGTAAGAGGGCATAGTTTTAAGGTACTTCTAGGTAGGTACAGAGGGAAAGTCAGGGGCAATTTTTTCACACAGAGAGTGGTCAGTGCGTGGAATGCACTGCTGGCGACGGTGGTGGATGCGGACACAACAGATTCTGTTAGATAGGTACATGGAGTTTAGAAAAACATAGAGCCATGTGGTAGGGTAATACTAGGCAGTTTCTAGAATAGGTTACATGGTCGGCACAACATTGTAGGCACAAGGACCTGTAATGTGCTGTAGATTTCTGTGTTCTATGTTCTATAAGGGTAATGATAAAATTGTAATGGGGAACTTCAATATGTAAGGGGATTGAGAAAATCAGGTTGGTGTAGGATTGCAGGAGAGGGAGTTTGTGAATGCCTATGAGATGGCCTTTTAAAGCAGCTTGGCTTGAGCCTACTTGGTTAAAGAAACTCTAAGGAGAGAGTGATCATAATATGATTGAATTCATACTGCAGTTTGAGGGGGAGAAACGTAAGTCATATGCATCAGTATCGCAATGAAATAAAGGGAATTACAGAGGCATGAGAGAGGAGTTTACCCAGGTGGATTGGAGGGGGATACATGTGGGGATGATGGCATAGCAGAGGCGACTAAAGTTTTTGGGAATAGTTCACAAGGCACAGGATAGATATGTCCCACAGGAGAAGTTGTTCTCCAAAGGGAGAGGTGGGCACCATGGCTGACAAAGAAAGTTAAGGACTGCATAAAAGCCAAGGAAAGGTAGCAAAAGTGAGTGGAAATTTGGATGATTGGCAAGCATTTAAAATCCAACAAAAGGCAACTAAAAAGCTATAAGAAGGGAAAAGATCAAATATGGGGGTTTGGAAAGGGGTAGTGTTAGAGATTGTGGTGGCATTAGAAATGATCTTTCAAAAATCATTGGACTCTGACGTGGTGCCAGAGGACTGGAAAATTGCAAATATCACTCCACTCAAAGAAAGGAGGAAGGCAGCAGAAAGGAAATTATAGACCGGTTAGCCTGACCTCAGTGGTTGGGAAGATGTTAGAGTCAATTGTTAAGGATGAGGTGATGGAGTACTACTGAATGTTGAAAGGATTAGGTAAGGTGGATGTGGAGAGAATGTTTCCTATGGTGGGGGTTTGCAGAACTGGAGGGCACGGCCTCAAAATTGAGGGGTGACCTTTTAGAACAGAGATAAGGAGGAATTTTTTTAGCCCGTGAGTAGTGAATCTGTGGAATGCTCTGCCACAGACTGCAGCAGAGGCCAAGTCCTTGGGTATATTTAAGGCAGAAGTTGATTGTTTCCTAATCAGTCACGGCATCAAAGGATATGGCCAGAAGGCAGGTGTATAGAGTTCAGTGGTATCTGGGATCAGCCATGATGGAATGCCAGAGCAGTCTTGATGGGCTGAAAGGCCAAATTCTGCTCCTATATCTTCTGGTCTTATAGACAGTGAGCATGTCAGCACATGAGTGTTTGGGATGGTGAATGGGGATGTGCACGGGTGTGTGAGACGGTGAGTGTGACGGTGCGTGGGTATGTGGGACATTGAATGGTTGGTGCATCGGTATGCAAGCAGTCTGCACATTGGTTGGGTGGCCATTCTGTAACTTACCTGAAGCAGGAGGTGGTACTTGAGAACTCTTTGCATGGGCACCACCAACAGATCTCTCAAGGTGAACTTCCCATTGTTGGCTCGCCTTGCATATTCCTGCACAACAACAACATCAATATAGCAAACATCCCCAGGGAGGATAAGTAACAATCAGTGGGCAGAATGTAGTGCAGATGGACAGTGAAATAAGCATTTGAGGGACTAGTTGCAGAGGTATTAATGCCTGTCACATGCTGGTGTCTGGGTTGTAATACCTCTTTGTGTGGCAGTAATATGTGAACTGTGAGGCTACCCTGTGGAATATGAGCCTTTTTACTGTGAGTTTATGCTGTGATGGACAGAAACCAGAAAGACATATGTGGTTTGAATTGTGAGATTAGCCTCTCAGCTATTTATTGACTAGATGGTGAAATCACACTGAGTGATTTAAAAACTCGTTCGTCAGTCACACCATTTACACCGAGTGAAATTCAACTCTGGCATATCCTGTCTAGTTTGTGAAATATTGACATGCAGATGACCCATGTTGTGGAATATTGATGTTGAGATTTTGTGATTCTAAATTACTTTTTAATGTCTGATCTGAAATCATGCTATCTGATATAAATTTCTGGGTTGTGAAATGTTATTGTGGAATCCATCAGCTGCTTCTGAATCCATACTATAGAGAGAAAAACTGCGGCGGGCAACCATGCTGAATGATGAATCACTGGCTACAGTAAATAAATCCTATTGAATTGCACGGCTTATTTTTTTTTCATTCAACACTACAGCACAGTAACAGGCCTTTCAGCCCATCTAGTCTGTGCCAAACCATTAATCTGCTTAGTCCCATCAACCTGCACCTGGACTACAGCCCTCCACACCCCTCGCACCCATGTACCTATCCAAATTTCTCTTACACGTTCAAGTCAACTCCGCAATCATCATTTGCGCTTGCAACTCATTCAATGCTCTCACCTCTCTCTGAAAGAAGAACTTTCTCCTCATGTTCCCCTGAAACATTCCACCTTTCACCCTTAAACCATGACCTCTGGTTGTAGTCTCACCCAAACATTGGAAAAACCATCTACTCTATCTATACCCCTCATAATTTTGTATACCCTTATCAAATCTCTCCTCAATCTCTTATGCTTTAGGGAATAAAGTGTAAGTCAATTCCATTTTTCCCTATAACTCAGGTTTCAAGTCCTAGCAAATCCTTGTAAATTTTCTCTATGCTTTTTCAATCTTATTTACATCTTTCCTGCAGTTAGGTGACCAAAACTAGACCAATTAGGCCTCACTAAATTCTTATACAATTTCAACATCTCAACTCTTGATTGATTTATGAAGGCCAATGAGCCAAAGCTTCCATTACGACCCCATGTACCTGTGACACCAATTTTAATGAATTATGGATCTGTATTCCCAGATCCCTCTGTTCTACCGCACTCCTCGGTGCCCTATCCTTCATCAAGTGATACCTACCCTGGTTGGTCCTCCTAAAGTGCAACACCTCACACTTGCCTCTATTAAATTTCATCTGCCATTTCTCAGCCCATTTTGCCAGCTGGTCCAGATCCCACTGCAAACATGATAGCCCTCCTCGCTCTCCACCACACCCCCGATCTTGGTATCATCTGCAAATTTGCCGATCCAGTTTACCACATTATCAACACTCACAACACACTGAAGGAACTCAGCAGGTTGGGCAGCATCCATGGAAACGATCAGTCGACGCTTCCACAGAAGCTGCCCGACCTGCTGAGTTCCTCCAGCGTGTTGTGAGTGTTGCTTTGACCCCAGCATCTGCAGATTATTTTGTGTTTACCACATTATTATCCAGATCGTAGACAAAGATGGCAAACAACAACAAACCAAGCACCGATGTCTGTGACACATCACTAGTCACAGAGAAATCAGAGAAATTACCATTTACAACCACTCTCTGGCTTCTCCCGCAAAGCCGATGTCTAATCCAATTTACTACCTCATCATCAATGCCAAGTGACTGAACCTTCTTGACAAACACCCATGGAGGATATCGTCAAAGGCCTTGCTAAAGACCATGTAGACAATATTTATAACCTTACTTTCATCCTCTTTCCCGGTAACTTCCTCCAAAAAATATATAAGGTTGGTTAGACATGACTTCCCACACATAAAGCCATGTTGACTATCTCTAATCAGTCCCTGTCTATCCAAATACTTATATATCCAGTCCCTTAGAATAACTTACAAAAGTTTTTTGTTTCTTGCTATCTTTTTGCTCCTAATATATCTGTTGAAACCCTTGGCTTTCTCCTTTTCTTTGTCTGCTAGAGCAACCTCATGTCTTCTTTCAGTCCTCCAGATTTCCTTTTTAAGTGTCCTCTTGCATTTCTTATACACCGCAAGAACCTCATTTGTTCCTACTTGCCTTTACCTGCAATGCACCTCCTTCTTTTTCTTAACTAGGGCCACAGTATCTCTTGAAAACCAAGGTTCCATAAACTTATTATAAGACCTTAAGATATAAAAGCAGAATTAGGGCATATGACCCATTGGGTCTGCTCTGCCATTTCATCATGGCTAATCCATTTCCCTGTCAGCCCCAACCTCCTGCCTTCTCCCTGTTCCCCTTCATACCCTGACTAATCAAGAATATATCAACCTCTGCCTTAAATATACCCAGTAACTTGGCCTCCACAGATTCCACAATGAATTCCATAGATTCACCACTCTCTGACTAAACAAATTCTTCCTCATCTCCATTCTAATTGGATATCCCTCTATCCTGAGCCTGTGTCCTCTGGTCCTAGAATCCCCTTATCCTTGCTGTTTATTCTGATAAGGACATACAAACTCTGTACTCTCAAAATTTGTTGCCACATTCTGCTAATTCTGCTCCTATGTCTTATGGTCTAATTCCACTTTTGAAGGCTTTCCACTTGCCAGAAAACAATCTGTCCCAATCTGCATTTGTCAAATGATTTCTGATACCATGAAAATGATCATTTCTCAAATTTAGAATTTCAACCCATGGACCAGACCTATCCTGTTCCATAATTACCTTGAAACTAATGGCATTATGATCCGTAGATGCAACAAGTTCCCCTACACAAACTTCTGTTGCCTGCCTTGTCTCATTTCCCTAATAGGAGATCTAGTATCACACTCTCTCCAGTTGGGACTTCTATATACTGATGAAGGAAAATTTCCTGAATGTAATTGACAAACACTGTTTCATCCAGCCCCTTTATAGTATGGGAATCCCAGACGATATATGGAAAGTTAAAAACACCTATTATTACAACCTTACGTTAGACCGTAAGACCATAAACATAAGAGCAGAATTAGGCCATCTGGCCCATCGAGTCTGCTCCACCATTCAATCATACCTGATCCTTTTTTTTCTTCCTCTTCAACCCCATTTTCTAGCCTTCTCCCCATAACCTTTGATGCCATGTCCAGTCAAGAAACTATCAATGTCTGCCTTAAATACACCCAACGACCTGGCCTCCATTCCACAAATTCACCACCCTTTGGCTAAAGAAATTTTTCCGTATCTATTTTGAAAGGGCACCCATCTATCCTGAGGCTGTGCCCTCTTGCCTAGACTCTCCCACCGCGGGGAACATCCTTTTCACATCTACTCTGTCTAGGCCTTTCAACATTCGAAACATTTGAGATCCCCCCTCATCCTTCTGAATTCCTGCGAGTACAGACCCAGAGCCATCAAATGTTCCTTGAATGATAACCCTTTCATTCCTGGAATCATCCTTGTAAACCTCCTCTGGACCCTCTCCAATGCCAGCACATCTTTTCTAAGATGAGGGGCCCAAAACTGTTCACAATACTCAAGGTGAGGCCCCACCAGTGTCTTATAAAGCCTCAGCATCATCTCCTTGCTGTTGTATTCTAAACCTCTTGAAATGAATGCTAATGAATGCCTTCCTCACCACCAACTCAACCTGCAAGTTAACCTTCAGGGTGTTCTGCACAAGGACTCCCAAGTCCCTTTGCATCTCAGATTCCTGGATTTTCTCCCCGTTTAGAAAATAGTCCGCACAATTATTTTTACTATCAAAGTGAATGACCATGCAGTTTCCAACATTGTATTTCATTTGCCACTTTCTTGCCTATTCTCCTAATCTGTCTAAGTCCTTCTGCATCCTACCTGTTTCCTCAACACTACCTGAACTAATCTTTGTATCATCTGCAAACTTGCCAACAAAGCCATCTATCCCATCATCTAAATCATTTATATACAGCATAAAAAGAAGTGGTCCCAACACCGACCACTGCGGAACACCGCTAGTCACTGGTAGCCAACCAGAAAAGAATCCTTTTATTTCCCACTCTCTGCCTCCTACCAATCAGCCAATACTCTAACCATGTTAGTAACTTTCCTGTAATACCATGGGCTCTTAACTTGGTAAGCAGATTCATGTGTGGCACCTCGTCAAAGGACTTTTGATAGTCCAAATATACAACATCCACTACAACTGCTTAATCTATCCTACTTGTAACCTCTTCAAAGAATTCCAACAGGTTCATCAGACTGGATTTTCCCTGAGGGAAACCATGTTGACTTTCTACTATCTTGTACTGTATCATCAAGTACTCCAACACCTCATCCTTAACAACTGACTCCACATCTTCCCAACCACTAAGATCAGGCTGATGGTTGATAATTTCCTTTCTGCTGCTTTCCTCCTTTCTTAAAGAGTGGAGTGACATTTGCAATTTTCCTGTCCTCTGGCACAATGCCAGAGTCCAATGATTTTTGAAAGATCATTTCTAATGCCACCACAATCTTTAACGCTACCTCTTTCAGAACCCTAGGGTGCAGTTCCTCTGGTCTGGGTGGCTTATGTACCTTTAGGTCTTTCAGCCTTTTGGGCACCTTCTCCCTTGTAACAGTAACTGCACTCACTTCTCTTCCTTCACACACTACAACATCAGGCATACTGCTAGTGTCTTCCACAGTGAAGAATGACGCAAAATACTCATTTAGTTCATCAGCCATCTCCTTGTCCCCCGTTATTATTTCTCCTGCCTCATTTTCTAGCGGTCCTATATCCACTCTCATTTCTTTCATTTTTAATATACTTGAACAAACTTTTACTATCCTTTTTGATATTATTTGCTAGCTTGCTTTCATATTTCATCTTTTCCCTTCTAATGATTTTTTAATTGCTCTCTGTAGGTTTTTAAAAACTTCCCAATCCTCTGTCTTCCCACTAATTTTTGCTTTGTTATATGCCCTTCCTTTTGCTTTTACAATAGCTTTGACTTCCCTTGTCACCCATGGTTGTACTATTTTACCATTTGAGTAAATTTCTTCATTTTTGGAATATACATGTCCTGCACCTTCCTCATTTTTCCCAGAAACACACACCATTGCTGCTCTGCTGACATCCCTGCTAGCTGCTGCTTCCAATTTACTTTGGCCAACTCCTCTCTCATACCACTGTAATTTCCCTTACTCCACTGAAATACTGCTACATCAGACTTTACTTTCTCCCTATCAAATTTCAGGTTGAACACAATCATATTGTGATCACTGGTTCCTAAAGGTTCTTTTACCTTAAACTCCCTAGTTACCTCTGGTAACACTCAATCCAGTATAGCTGATCACCTAGTAGGCTCAACGACAAACTGTTTTAGAAAGTCATCTGTTAGACATTCTACAAATTCACTCTCTTGAGATCCTTTACCAACCTGATTTTCCCAATTGACCTGCATGTTAAAATCTCCCATAACTACTATAACATATTTATTGCAACAGTCTGCGATCTCTCTGCAACTTTGCTCCTCTAAATGCCACGGGCTTTTGGGTATAACTCCGTTTATACGGTCATACCTTTCTTATTCTTCAGTTCCATCCATAAAGCCTCACTAGACGAGTTCTCCAGTCTGTCCTGACTGAGCACTGCTGTGAAATTTTCCCTGACTAGTAATGCCATGCTCCTCTTTTAATTCCTGTCTCTCTATCAAGACTGAAACAACAGAATCCTGGAACATTTAGCATTCAGTCATACCCTTCCTGCAAACAAGTCTCACTATTGGTTACGATGTCATAATTCCACATGCTGATCCATGCCCTAAGCTCATCTGTCTTTCCTACAATACTTCTTGCATTGAAATATATGCTGCTCAGAACATTAATATTCCCTGAAAGAGAGCCCAATTATTCAAAAATCTGATGCCCTCCCTCCTACACCAACTCCTTAGCAATGTGTTAAACCGTATGATTTTCCTCTTTCTGGCCTCTCTAGCACATGGCACAGGTAGCAATCCTGAGATCACAGTCTTGGAAGTCCTCTCCTTTAACTGAGCACCTAACCCCATGAACTTTGCAGACCTTGTCACTCTTCTTACCCGTGTCATTGGCACCTACAGAGCCCACGACCCCTGGCTGCTCAGCCTGCCACTGAAGAAATCTGTGGACTCAATCTGAGATGTCCTGGCACCCAAGAGGCCAGAAAGCATCTGGGGATCTTGTTCTCATAGACAGATCCTCCTTTCTGTTCTCCTAACCAATGAATCCCCTATCACTACAGCTTGCCTCTTTTCCCCTCTTCCCTTCTGAGCCACAGAACCAGACTCAGTGTCAGAGAAATGACTGCTGTGGCTTTCCTCTGCTAAGTCATCCCCCCAACAATATCTAAAGCGGTTCCTTAAAGCTGTTATAGCCAGAGGCGGTAACGGGGAGAGGCTCCCATGACCTATTAAATGATCCCAGAGGCATGTGCCACAAAGAGTAACAACCAAGTCCATTTCTGGCCTTCACGTGTGGCTTAGCTACTAAGCCTGGCAAAATTGTTTCTACTGACAGGAGAAGGAGCAAAAGCGTGTTACTGGTGCCTTAAAACCAGTTGCTTTGGGCAGATGTGTGTTACAAAAACCATCCCTTGTAATAATGATCAATGAGGCACAGAGAATCTGTATCTACTGACAAGTAACTTCTATTGTCTCAAATTAAAAGCATGTGGATTCACAAAGACAACTGGTCTGTCTGCATCCCTGTCCTTGATTTCATCCAATCCACTAACTATAGGCTGTAGTTTCTTCTGGCCAACATGGTTAGCAGCTCATCTAGAAAAAGGAAAACTGATCTCAAACCTCTGCTGCCTTGTGGCTATACCCACTCATAGAGAAGGCTTTGGGAGTAAACCCTGAGGGAAAAATCCAGAACTGGAACCAAACTGTATGGTCTCTGATCTGCCATTCCTTTGGGTTCATCAGTTGCGTAGAGAGGGGGAGCTTGCACTCCATATCGTACTGCCCAGGCTTGTGTACCTAGACAGCTAGGATGCAATATCCATGCTCATCTCTGACCAGTGGAGGCCTCAATAACTGCTATTGAGGGGAATTGCCTCAGTGGTACTCTGCACTGACTTCCTATCCCCTTTCACCCTCCTGACTGTCACTCAGTTATCTTTGTCCTGCACCTTGGGTGTAACTATCTCCCTGTACATCTTCTATATCAACCCTTCAGCCTGCTGAATGATCCAGAGTTCATCCAGTCCTTGCTCCAGCTCCTTAACAGGTCTCTCAGAAGCTGCAGTTGGATGTACTCCTTGCAAGTGTTGTCGCCTGGCCTGCAGAGTTCCTCCAGCATTTTGTGAATCCCGCTTACACTATGATTGCTTCACTTAAACTTAACTTGAGGGTCCTTTTCAAATGCCTAATTATGCGCAATCCAATTTTTCCACGGGAACTGTGGCACTCCAAGTGTGCCGACCGCCTCTGTTTGCTTCTTCTAAACTCTCTCTTCCTCTAGGTAATCCAGTGTCTCCTCAGGACTGTGGCACACAAAATGTTGTCATAGTAATCTTCCACAAAAGAATTTAACTTATAAATTTTGTTATCAAAAATACTAAACATGATCATTACCTCAAGTTTCAGCCGCAGATCTTGTCTTGATTTACTGATCTCATCCAAGCACTTTATGGCATCCTCCACCTTACTGCAATACTCGCCGTAAATTAGCAACCTTCCAAGTGGAGGAGGTGAAGTAGAAAGACAAGGGCAGAAACAGAGAGACAAAAGAAATGAGGGCAGAGAGGGAGAGTTAGAAATGGAGAAAGAGGAAAGGGACAGGAACAATGAATGGAAAATCAAAGAGAGAGAGTAATTGAGAGTGAAACATATAGAGGAGGGATCAGGAAATAATGAGGGAGGGAAGGAAAGAGGGACAGGGGAGAGGGGAGAGGGAGAGGGGAAGAGGGAGAGGGGAGAGGGGAAGAGGGAGAGGGAATGAGGGTGAGATGGTGAGGGTGAGGGGAGAGGGGTGAGGGTGAGATGGTGAGGGTGAGGGGAGAGGGGAGGGGGTGAGGGTGTGAGGGTGAGGGGTAGGGGGAGGGGAGGGGGAGAAGAAGAGAAAATCCAAAAATCATGAAGAAATTAACACAGTTCTATGTGCCTTTCAGCACCCCACAAACAACCAAATACCCTGGAATCTGAAGTAGGCTGAGAGCGGGTGTACAGTACCTAATATGCACAGCAAACTCCCACAATAAGTGGGGTGGGTGAAGGTAAAGATGTGTTTGGAGGTAGGATCTCTTTGGAGATGGCAGAAGTTGTGGAATGATGTGTTGGATGTGGAGGTTCATGGACAAGAGAAACTCTATCACTATTAAGCCAGAGGGAAGATGGGATGACAGCAGATACTCAGGAAATGGAGAAGATGCAGATGAGGGCAGCGTCAATGGCGGAGGAAGGGAAACCCCATTCTTTGAAGAAGGAGAACATCTCTGATGTCCTGGAAAAGAAAGCCTCATCCTGGGAACAAATGCAACGGAGACAAAGGAACTGAGAAAAGGAAATAGCATTTTTACAGCGGATAGGGTGGGTACAGGAACAGTCGTGAGAATCAGTAGCTTTATAAAAGATATCACTCAACTGTTTGTCTCCAGAGATGGCAGGAGAGAGATCAAGAAAGGGGAGGGAGGTCTCAGAAATGGACCAAATGAATTTCAGGGTGGGGTAGAAGTTGGAGGCACGTTGATGAAATTGACATAAGAATTAGGAGCAGGAGTAGGCCATCTGGCTTGTCGAGCCCCTCATCTCTGAAATCAGCTTAGTGAACCTCCTCTGCACTGCCTCCAAAGCCAGTATATCCTTCCTCAAGTAAGGCGACCAGACTGCACACAGTACTCCAGGTGCAGCCTCACCAGTATTCCATGCAGTTGCAGCATGGCCTCCCTGCTCTTAAGTTCAATCCCTCTAGCAATGAAGGCCAAAATTCCATTTGCCTTCTTGATAGCCTGCTGCATCTGCAAACCAGTTCTCTGCGACTCGTGCACAAGCACTCCCAAGCCCTCTACGCAGCAGCATGCTATAATCTTTTACCATTGAAATAATAATCTGATCTCTTATTTTTCCTTCCAAAGTGGTTGATCTCGCATTTACCAACATTGTACTCCATCTCCCAGACCCTTATTCACTCACTTAACGTCTCTATATCTCTCTGCAGACTCTCCATATCATCTGCACAATTTGCTTTTCCACTCAATTTAGTGTCAACAGCAAACTGAGATACACTACACTCAGTCCCCTCTTCCAGTTTGTTATTGTATATCATAAACAATTGCCCAGCCCCTGTGGAGGTAGGAGCAAGCAGTGTGAGGTAAGGGAACAATGAGGTTGGCGGCAGTGGATGGGAGACCTCCAGAGTTGATGAGGTCAGTGATGGTGTTGGGGACAGTTATCTGTCCGGACTGGTGTCTTAGACATAGACAATAAGTAATTGTTTGTTATTGTTTTAATACTGAGGAACAGTCTCAGTCAAAAACATTGGAAGTTAATTTCCTTCCATAAATTCTCTCCGACTGGTTGAGCTCCTCTAATATCTTGTGTGCATTGCTCAAGATTTCCAGAATTTCTTGTGTTCCTCAGTATTCTCAATTTTAATGGGGGGACTATCAGAGACATTTAATTCAGAAGCTGTTACCTACGAAATCACCTCACTTACTGAAGCACGATGGAAGTTTGGAGAGTGATTCAATACACCAGGGTGAATACAGCTCCAAAAACTTCAGAGATGCTTCACCCCATTCACCTAACCTGGCATCCCAAATTCCTCTCTAAACCCTCTCTCCATCCACCGCCAGCGCACAAGGGGTAAGAATAGGATTATATGCCCAATGAATGCATATTTGAAGAGTTGGTGCAGAGGTAAGTTTTTGGATTTCTGGATAATTGGAATCTCTTCTGGGGAAGGTATGACCTGTATAAAAGCAACAGGTTACACCTGAACTCAAAGGGTATCAATATTCTTGTGGGCAGGTATGCTAGAGCTGTTGGGGATGGTTTAAACTAATTTGGCAGAGGGTTGGGAACCAGAATGGCAGGGCAGCTGGTATACAACTAGATGTAGTTTGCAGTGAGTTTGTCAGGAAGGACAAGCAGATTATTGGGCAAAATTACAGTCAATGGGATGAGTTAAAGAGTAACAAGGGGCCAAAATCAAAAAGGGTGATGAATACAGAACTGAAAGTGTTAAATTTGAATGTGCACAGTATACAGAACAATATAGATGATTTTGTGGCACAGTGAGACATTGGCAGGTATGATGTTGTGGGCGTCTCTGAGTCATGGCTGTAAGAATCATAACTGGGAGCTTAACATCCAAGGAAACACATTGTATTGAAAGGACAGGCAGGTAGGCACAGGGGGTGGGGTGGCTCTGTTGGTAAAAAAATGAAATCGAATCCTTAAAAAGAGGTGACATAGGATCAGAAGATGTAGAATTCTTTTGAGTAAAGTTAAGCAACTGCAAAGGTAAAAAGACCCTGATAGGGTTATATACAGGCCTCTGAAGATTAGCCAGATGTGGGATACAAATTAAAATGGAAGATAGAAAAGGCATATCAAAAGGGCAATGTTATGATAATAAAGTGTGATTTCATTATGCAGGTAAATTGGGAAAATCCTGTTGTTCCGGATCCCAAGACAATGAACTTGTAGAATGCCTATGAGATGACCTTTTAGAGTAATTTGTGGTTGAGCCCGAGCCCACAAAGGAACAACATTTCTGGATTGATTGTTATGTAATGACCCAGATTTGATTCAGGAGCTTAAGGTAAAGGAAGCCTCGGGATCTAGTGATCATATTATGATAGAATGCACCCTGCAGTCTGAGAGGAAGAAGATAAAGTCAGATGTATCAGACTCTCTTGAATCAGAGGTATGAGAGAGGTGCTGGCCAAAGTTAATTGGAAGGGAAGACTGGCAGGGAAGAAGGCAGAACAGCAATGGGTGGTGTTTCTGGGGATAATTCATAAGGCAAAGGAAAGAATCATACCAAAGATAAAGAAGTATTCTAAAGGGAGGATGAGACAACCGACGCTAACAAGGGAAGTCAAAGACAGCATAAAATCTAAAGAGGAAGCATATAACATAGCAAAAATTAGTGTAAAGGAAGAGGATTGGGAAGATTCAAAAAACCATTGGAAGGCAACTAACTAAAAAGCAACAAAGAGAGAAAAGATGAAATATGAAGGTAAGCTGGACAATAATTTAAAAAAGGATGCAAAAAGTTATTTTCAGATAAGACCATAAGAAATAGGAGCAGAAGAGGGCCATTCGGCCCATCATGGGCTGATCCAATTCTTCCAGTCATCTCCACTCCTCTGCCTTCGCCCCATACCCTTTGATGCCTAGGCTAATCAGGAATCTATCTATCTCTGCCTTAAATGCACCCAATGACTTGGCCTCCACAGCCACATTTGGCAACAAATTCCAAAGATTTACCACTCTCTGACTGAAGTAAATTCTCTGCATCTCTGTTCTAAATGGACATCCTTCAATTCTGAAATGGTGTCCTCTTGTCCTAGACTCCTCTACCATGGGAAATAACTTTGCCATATCTAATCTGTTCAGGCCCTTTAACATTCGAAATGCTTCTATGAGATCCCCTCTCATTCTCCTGAACTCCAGGGAATACAGCCCAAGGGCTGCCAGACATTCCTCCCACGGTAACCCTTTCATTCCTGGAATCATTCTCGTGAATCTTCTCTGAACCCCCAATGTCAGTATATGCTTTCTAAAATAAGCAGCCCAAAACTGCACACGGTACTCCAAGTGTGGTCTCACGAGTGCCTTATAGCCTCAACATCACATCCCTGCTCTTATATTCCATACCTCTCGAAATTAATGCCAATATTGCATTCGCCTTCTTCACCACCGACTCAACCTGGAGGTTAACCTTTAGGGTATCATGTACAAGGACGCCCAAGTCCCTTTGCATCTCTGCATTTTGAATTCTCTCCCCATCTAAATAATAATCTGCCTGTTTATTTCTTCCACCAAAGTGCATGACCAAACACTTTCTAACATTGCATTTCATTTGCCACTTCTTTGCCCATTCCCCTAAACTGTTCACATTTTTCTGCAGGCTTTCTGTTTTCTCAACACTACCTGCTCCTCCACCTATCTTTGTATCATCGGCAAATTTAGCCACAAATCCATTAATCCTATAGTGCAAATCATTGGCGTACATTGTAAAAAGCAGCTGTCCCAACACCGATCTCCGTGGAACTCTACAGGTAACCGGCAGTCAGCCAGAATAGGATCCCTTTATTACCACTCTCTGTTTTCTGCCAATCAGCGAATGCTCCACCCACGCTAGTAACTTCCCTGTAATTCCATGGGCTCTTAGCTTGCTATGCAGCCTCATGTGCGGCACCTTGTCAAAGGCCTTCTGAATTTCCAAGTATACCACATCTACTACATCTCCTTTGTCTACCCTGCTTGTAATTTCCTCAAAAAATTGCAGTAGGTTAGTCGGGCAGGATTTTCCTTTCAGGAAACCATGGCCTCTATTGTCATGTGTCTCCAGGTACTCCGTAATCTCATCCCTAACAATCCAACAACTTCCCAACCACTGATGTCAAGCTAACAGGTCTATAGTTTCCTTTCTGTTGCCTCCCACCCTTCTTAAATAGTGGAGTAACATTTGAAATTTTCCAGTCATCCAGTACAATGCCAGAATCTATCGATTCTTGAAAGATCATTATTAACGCCTCCGCAATCTCTCCAGCTACTTCCTTCAGAACCCAAGGGTGCATTCCATCAGGTCCAGGAGATTTATCCATCCTCAGACTTCCTAAGCACCTTCACAGTTGTAATTTTCACTGGAGATACTTCACTTCCCTGATACTCTTGAATATCAGAATCAGAATCAGGTCTATTATCACTGGCATGTGACATGAAATATGTTAACTTAACAGCAGCAGTTCAATGCAATACATAATCTAGCAGAGAGAGAGAAAAAAATAATAATAAACAAAATACAACATAATAAATAAACAAGTAAATCAATTACGTATATTGAATAGATTTTTTTAAACTGTGCAAAAACAGAAATACTGTATATTAAAAAAAAAGTGAGGTAGTGTCCAAAGCTTCCATGTCCACTTAGGAATCGGATGGCAGAGGGGAAGAAGCTGTTCCTGAATCGCTGAGTGTGTGCCTTCAGGCTTCTGTACCTCCTTCCTGATGGTAACAGTGAGAAAAGGGCATGCCCTGGGTGCTGGAGGTTCTTGATAATGGATGCTGCCTTTCTGAGACACCGCTCTCTGAAGATGTCCTGGGTACTTTGTAGGCTAGTGCCCAAGATGGAGCTGACTAGATTTACAACCATCTGCAGCTTCTTTCGGTCCTGTGCAGTGGCCCCTCCATACCAGACACTGATGCAGCCTGTCAGAATGCTCTCCACGGTACAATTATAGAAGTTTTTGAGTGTATTTGTTGACATGCCAAATCTCTTCAAACTCCTAATAAAGTATAGCCGCTGTCTTGTCCAGTAATCTTCAGATGTCTTCCACTGTGATGACTGGTGCAAAATACGCATTCAGTTCCTCTGACATCTCTGCGTCTCTTATTACAATACAGTATTGCCAGAGTCATTTTCTATTGGTCCTATATCTACCCTCAATTCTCTTTTACCCCTTATATACTTCAAAAAGCTTTTAGTACCTGCTTCCTTTCATAATTCAGCTTTTCCTTCCGAATGACCTTCTTTGTTTCCTGCTGCAAGTTTTCAAAAGCTTCCCTGTCCTCTATCTTCCCACAAGCTTTAGCTTCCTTGTATGCCCTCTCTTTTGCTTTTACTTTGGCTCTGATTTCACTTGTCAGCCACGCTAATGTCCTTCTTCCATTCAAAATTTTTTTCTTATTTGGAATATATCTGTCTTGCACTTCCCTCATTTTGTGCAGAAATTCCAGCCATTTCTGCTCTGCTGCCCTTTCTGCTAGTGTCCCTAGGCCAGTTCCCCTCTCATGCCATTGTAATTTCCTTTATCCACTGAAATACCAACACATTGGAATTTAGTTTCTCACTCTCAAATTTCAAAGTGAACTCGACCATACTGTGATCACGCTTCTCTAAGGGTTCCATAACCTTAAGCTCTCTTATCACCTCCAGATCATTGCACAACACCCAATCCAGCACAGCCGATCCCCTAGTGGGCTCAACAACAAGTTGTTCTAAATAGCCATCCCTCAGATATTCTAAAAAAATTCTCTCTTGAGGTCCAGTACTGACCTGGTTTTCTCAATCCACTTTCATGTTAAAATCCCCAACGATTATCATGACATTGCCCTTCTGACGTGCCTTTTCTATCTCCTGCTCTAATTTGTAATCCATATCGTGGCTGCTGTTTGGAGATCTGCATACACTGTCCATTAGGATCCTTCTACCCTTGCCATTTCTTAATTCGGTCGGCTGGTGGCGTAGTGGCATCAGCGCCGGACTTCGGAGCGAAGGCTCCTGAGTTCGAACCCAGCCGGCTCCCCTGGCACGCTTTCCATCCGTGCTGGGTTGAGCGTCAAACCAGCAACTCGACCTCGTAAAAAAGATATTGCCTGCTACAGAAACATCAACAGCAAAAAGTTGATGGCCTACGCTCTCTCATGAGTTTAAAAGGCAATTTCCTATTTCTTAACTCATCCCGTAGAAACTCTACTCCTTCCAATCCTTTCTCATCCCTTTCTAATGATATATTATTTCTTATACACAGGGCCACACCACCCCCTCTGCCTACTAACCTATCTTTCTGATACATCATATATCCTTGGACATTCAACTCTCAACGGCAGCCAACCTTTAGCCAAGTTTCAGAGATGGCAACAACGTCTGTAGCTGAATTTCAAGATCGTCCATTTTATTTGTTATGCTGTATGCATTCAAATACAACACTTCCAGTCTGGTATTTGTTGCTTTCTGTTTTAACTGCACCACGCGTCTATTGCCCTGTAAGTCATCCCACTAGCTGGGATTATGCCTCACCTCCTGCCAGATATATAAAGAGTAAAAAAAGAGATGAGAGTATATATTTGACCACTGGAAAATGGCGCTGGAGAGGTTGTAATGGGGGACACAGAAACGGTGGATGAACTTAATATATATTTTGCGTCATTCTTCACTGTGGAACAAACTAGCAGTATGGGAAAAATGCAGAAGTGTCAGGGGACAGAAGTGAGTGTCATTGCTATTACTAAGGAGAAGGTGCCTGGGAAGCTGAAAAGTTTGAAAGTAGATATGTCACCTGGACAAGCATTTTATTTCAGGGTTCTCACTGATTTGAATGAAGGAGCTAATTTATATTTGCGCTTCGGGATGCATTAAACGGTTTGAAAATGTTGCTGCCATGCAGGTGAAGTGCCACAACACTGAACCTGACACCTGGTTGTCTTCAAGTCTAGACATTTTTTATAGAACAGTGCAGGCTTCCCATGGTATTCTAAGTTCAACTGTTTAGTTATTGGTTTAGCAGATAATCAAAAATAACAGGCAGACACATAGAAACATAGAAAACCTACAGCACAATACAGGCCCTTCGGCCCACAAAACTGTGCCGAACATGTCCTTACCTTAGAAATTACGTAGGGTAAACCATAGACTTCTATTTCTCTGAGCTCCATGTACCTGTCCAGGAGTCTCTCACATCCTCCTCCACCAGCATTGCTGGCAGCCTATTCCATGCACTCACCACTCTCTGCATAAAAAAGTTACCCCTAACATCTCCTCTGTACCTGCTTCCAAGCACCTTAAAACTGTGCCCTCTCATGCTAGCCATTTCAGCCTTGGGAAAAAGCCCCTATCGACGTGATCAATGCCTCTCATCATCTTATACACCTCTATTAGGTCACCTCTTATCTTCTGTTGCTTCAAGGAAAAAAAGCCGAGTTCACTCAACCCATTTTCATAAGGCACGCTCCCCAATCCAGGCAACATCCTTGTAAATCTAATAGATACTTTATTAATCCCAAAAGGAATTACAGTGTCACAGTAGCATTACAAGTGCACAAATATACAAATATTAGAAGAGAAATAAGAAAGAATAAAAAATAAGTTACCTTGAACAGTCTGACAGTATGGGGTAATCTCTTCCCGGCTATAGGTTGACTTCATTATAGAGACTAATGGCTGAGGGTAAGAATGACCTCATATAGCGCTCTTTGGAACAGCACAGATGTCTTAGTCTACTACTAAAAGTGCTCCACTTTTCAGCCAAGGTGGCATGCAGAGGGTGAGAAACATTGTCAAAAATTGCCAGAATTTTCCATAGGGTCCTTTGTTCTATCACAGTCTCCAGTGTGTCCAGTTTGGCTCTAGCTGTGTGCCAGAGGTCCGTGAGTGTCAGGGAGCAGGAGCGAGTGCCATTGCTATTACATAGGAAAAAGTGATAGGCAAACTTAAGGATCTTAAGGTGGATAAGTCATCTGGACCAGATGGACTACATCCCAGAGTCCTGAGAGAGATTACTGAAGAGATAACAGATATATTGGCATGGTCCCAAAGGACTGCAAAATTGTAAATGTCACTCCATTCTTTAAGAAGGGAGGAAGACAAAATTAAGGAAATTATAAGCCAGTTAGCCTAACCTCAGAGGTTCATTATTAAGGATGAGGTTTCGGGGTACTTGGAGACAAATGATAAAATACGTCAAAGTCAGCTTGGTTCAGTATAGGGAAATCTTGCCTGACAAATCTGTTAGAGTTCTTCGAGGAAGCAACAAGCAAGGTGGACAAAGGAGAGGCAGTAGATGTCATTTACTTAGATTTTCGGACTGCATTTGATAAGGTGCCTCACATAAGGTGTATAAGATGATGAGAGGCATTGATCATGTGGATAGTCAGAGGCTTTTTCCCAGAGCTGAAATGGTTGCCACAAGAGGACACAGGTTTAAGGTGCTGGGGAGTAGGTACAGAGGAGATGTCAGGGGTAAGTTTTTACTCAGAGAGTGGTGAGTGCATGGAATGGGCTGCCGGCAACGGTCATGAAGGCAGATACGATAGGGTCTTTTAAGAGACTTTTAGATAGATACATGGAGCTTAGAAAAATAGAGGGCTATGGGGAAGTCCAATAATTTCTAAGGTAGGGACGTGTTTGGCACAACTTTTTGGGCTGAAGGGCCTGTACTGTGCTGTAGGTTTTCTATGTTTCTAAAATCCTATGGTATTACAGGAAAGATACTGGTATGGATAGAGGAATGACTGACAGGCAAGAGACAGCGAGTGGAAATAAAAGGGGCCTCTCCTGGTTGGCTGCCAGTGACTAGTGTTGTTCCTCAGGGGTCAGTATTGGGAACACTGCTTTTCATATTGTTTGTCAATGATCTAGAGAGTGGAATTGATGGCTTTGTATCGAGGCTTGCAGATGATACGAAGATCGGTGGAGGGACAGATGGTGCTGCGGAAGCAATGCAATTGCAGCAGGACTTGGAGGCACATGATAAAATGGGTCAAAGTCAGCATTGTTTCCTCAAGGGAAAATCTGCTTATAAATCTTTGAAATTCTTTGAAGAATTAGCAAGTGGGATAGACAAGAGAATCAGCGGATGTTTTGTACTTGCTTTTTCAGAAGGCCTTTGAGAACTTGCCACACATGAGGCTACTTAACAAGTTAAGAGCCCATGATATTAAAGGAAAGATACTAGCATGGATAGAGCATTGACTGATTGGCAAGAGGCAAAGAGTGGGAATAAAGGGAAGCTTTCCTGGTTGGGTGCTGGTACCTAGTGGTATTCCACAGCTGTCTGTGTTGGGAACCACTTCTTTCTTACATTATATGCTAATGCTTAGTTTGACAGAATTGATGGCTTTGTGGCCAAGTCTGCAGACGAGACTAAGATGGATGAAGGGGCAGGTTGTTGTGAAGAAGCATAGAGACTGCAGAAGGACTAGGACAGATTATGAGAATAGGCAAAGAAGTGGAAGCTGGAATACAGTGTCAGGAAGTGTATGGCCATGCACTTTGGTAGAAGAAATAAAAGTGTAGACTATTTTCTAAATGGAGAGAAATTTCAAAAATCTGAGGTGGAAATGAACTTGGAATTCTTTGTGCAGAGTTCCCTAAGGGTTAACTTGTAGGTTGAGACAGTGGTGAGGAAGGCAAATGGACTATAATATAAAAGCCAGAATGTAATGCTGACGCTTTATAAGGCACTGGGTGAGGCCTACTTGGAATACTGGGAGCAGTTTTATGCCCGTAATCTGAGAAAGGATGTGCTGACATTGGAGAAGCTTCAGACAAGGTCCATGAAAATGATTCCAGGATTGAACGGCTTGTCATGTGAAGAGCATTTGATGGTTCTGGGCCTGTACTCACTGGAATTCAGAGGAATGAGGGGAGGTCTCATTGAGATGTATCAAATGTTGAAAAGCCTCGAGAGAGAGTGGTTTTTGAGAGGATGTTTCCTGTGGTGGGGGAGTCTTAGACCAGAAGACACAGCCTCAGAATGGAGTGACATCCATTTGGAATGGAGATAAGGAGGAGTTTATTGCGCCAGAGAGTCATGAATCTGTGGAATTCGTTGCCACAGGTGCTGTGGAGGTCAAGTTATTGTATATATTTAAGGCAGAGGTTGATCGATACTTGATTAGTCAGGGCATGAAGGGATTCAGGGAAAGGCAGGATATTAAGGCTGTGAGGGAAGATGGATCAGCCATGATGAAATGACGAAGCAGACTTGATGGACTGAATGGCCTAATTTTGCTCCTATATCTTATTGTCTTAGGATTGGGGGGTAGAGTGTGCAGTGGATAGCAAGGATGTCTATCATAGCTTGCAGCGGGATCCGGACCAGATGGAAAAATGGGCTGAAAATGACAGATAAAATTTGATGTAGATAAGTGTGAGGTGTTCTAACCAGGGTAGATCTTACACAGTGAGCTGTAGGAAACTGAAGTGTGTGGTAGAACAGAGGACTGTGGGAATATAGATCGATAATATCTTGAAAGTGGCGTTACAGGTAGGTAGGAAGGAAAGCTTTTGGCACATTGGCCTTTATAAATCAATGTACGGAGTGCAGGAATTGGGATGCTATGTTGAAAAATTATCTTGGCAAAGCCTAATTTGGAGTATGGTGTGCAGTTTTGGTTACCAAACTCCAGGAAAGATGTAAATGTTTGAAAGATTGCACAGAAGACTTTCAAGGGTGCTGCTGGGACTTTAGGATCTGAGTTATAGGGAAGGATTGAATAGGTAAGGACTTCATTCCCTAGAACATCGAAGACTGAGGGGAGATTTCATAGACGTATACAAAATTATGAGGGGTATTGATTGAGTAAATACAAGCTGGCTTTTTCTACTGAGTTTGGGTGAGACTACAACCTGAGGTCATCAGTTAAGAGTGAAAGGTGAAATGTTTAAGGGGAACATGAGGAAAAATTTCTTCACTGAGAGGATGGTGAGAGTGTGGAACGAGCTGCCAGCAAAAGAGGTGGATGCGGAGTCGATTTCAACATTTATGAGAAATTTGGTTAAGTACATGGATGGGAAGGTCTGGAGCACTATAGTCTGGGTGAAGGTCAATTGAACTAGGCAGATTAATGTTTGAGCTCAGACTAGATGGGTACATAGGCCTGTTTCTGTGTTGTAGTATTCTAAGACTTGATGACTCTATGACCCTCCACCATTGTATTTCTGAAGAGTTCATGAACTCATGATCGTTATCTTGCTATTCCTCTTTTCAGGTAGCACACAAAATACAGATTGTATTCCTATCAACCTACCTTTTAAACATTGTGACCTACCCACCTCAACACTTCCTCTGGCAGCTTGTTCCATATACTCACCATCATCTGCGTGAAAAAGTTGCCCCTCATATCCCTTTTAAATCCTTTGCCCTCTCACCTAAACCTATGCTCACCTAGATCTGGACTTCCTTACCCTGAAGAAAAGACTATTACCATGCACCTGATCTGTGCCTCTTATAATTTTAAACATTTCTATAAGATCAGCCCTCATTTTCCTTCATTCCTAGAAATAAAGACCCAGCCTGGCCAACCTCTCCCTGTAACCCAGGCACTCTGTTCAGCTGAGACTGTTCTCTTCCTGGAATGCAGGAGGCTGAGGGTTGACCTTATACAGATTTATAGAAATAAGATGGGTTCCCTTCATCTTCAAGAGTCTAAGAGCCTCTTAAAGTTCTTACTGAAAATATTTCAGATGCTGAGGGGGAGATGTGGAGGTGTTTCCACCAGTGGGAGAGTCTCAAACGAGGGGTTACAGTTACAGGAATAGGGGGATAGACATTTAAAACTGAGGTGTCTGGAGACTTCTCATAGAGGGAGGGCAATCTCTGGAACTCTCCACCCCAGTGAGTGTGGAAAGTGGATACTGGTGGTGGGGGGATATAAAGAGGAAGGAGAGAAATGCTAGGGTACTCAGGGTGATTGGAAAACTAGCACAGCAAAGGTGCAGCATGAGACTTATCAATCATGAGTGGGGATGACTGGAAGTGTTGGATCAGCCCATGATTGAATGGCAGAGTAGACTTGATGGGCCAAATGGCCTACTTCTGCTCTTATATCTTATGGTCTTATGATTGTATTGGCTGGGAGGGTTGAGTGGCCTCCTCCTGCTCCTATTCTCATCCGTTCTTGTGTGACAGAAGGAGAAAAGCAAACTTAATCTCTAGTTTGGCAATCCTCATAATTTTATCAACAATTCATACAAACTCTAGAAATGGCCCGACCAGAGGAGTTACCTCTCCTTGTACTTGATGAAGACCTGGTAGAGATTCTGCTGATTTTTGGACAGAATAACAGACTTCAGTTCCATATTCAGGTCCCTGTGGACATTAACCAGAGCCTGGGCAGAGAGAGGTAGGATCTCAGCAGTTGTCACAATCAATCTGGTCCTCAGTACATTTTGGTAATTAACTGCACATTGAATATATATCCAGGGAGCTTCAGTATATATTATCTCATACACCAGAATGTATTTATAGTCACATTCTAACGCACATTCATTCTATAGCACAGCTTCTTGCACACTTACTCACTCACTCACTCCTCTCATTTACACACACCAGCACTCACTCCAATTCAGGGCTCGTCACACTCGATCACTCCATTTGTCCTCAGCTCTCCCTCCCCCAATCTCCCATGTCGCTACTGCCCCTCTGTCACTGCTCAAGTCCTCACCTCCATGTTGATGAAGATTGTTTCCATGTCGGCCACTGTTAAATATTGTCTCAATGGGATCATGAAATACTGTAACACAAATACGGTATGGATTGAGAGCCTCATCCAATCACCCCCAGACCCCTTGGTGAGGGTGGGGCCAGCCCTTTAATCTCCTGATTGCCCAGGACATCCCAGGGATGATCCCACCCACTGTGTGACCACAAATGCAGAAGAAATATCAGGAAATCAGAGAATTAGATTTTGGAGTGATTGGTGATGGCGGGGGGGCGTGGCTCATGGATGGGATAAAATTTGGCGGGAGGAGAAGATGGCAGCGCACCGTGCGTGCGCAGCTCTTCGGTGAAAAATGATATCGTATCTGTTAAATAGGGGCCGTGGACAATTTCTGATTTGATGGAGATAGGCGTGAAAGCACAGAGGAACATCTGGAGAAATTTCTGAAATGCCCATCTGCTGCTGTCGTTACTGTGTGGTTGGGAATCTTTCAGAGGGTAGGCCTCAAAATCCCCGGCCTTGCCTCCTTTTGGCGACCAAGAAAGAGGTCGAATCGCTCGGACAGAGATGGCACTCAGTACTCGGTGTCGGACAGCCAATCAGAGCTCGAAGTTTTCGGATGACTCAGAGTTGGATTGTGGTCGGCATGGCAGGGAGAGTTTTTCTTCCCTCTCCCGTCTGTGTGAGATGTGGGACATTTGAGAAACTTTGAACCTTACTGTGCTTACGGACTTCTTCATCAAGTTATGGTATTGTGCACTGTTGTAACTATATGTATAGTTATGTGGTTTTGTCAGTTTTTTCAGTCTTGGTCTGTCCTGTGTTTTGTGATATCACACCGGAGGAAATAATGTATCATTTCTTAATGCATGCATTACTAAATGACAATAAAAGGGGACTATGTGTCTTCATAATCTAAAAATATAAATGAGGAGGGCTAGGAAGCGAATTTGTAGGTGGGAGAATCCTAAAGTTGCAGAACAATATAGCAAGGATACAGGTCATTTGGTCCATTGAACCACAGTGGCCATCCAATTTCCTGTATTGGCCTGGTATATCCCTCTGCACCCGAACTCGGCAGGTCAGGCAACATCCATGGAAATGAAGAAACAGTCTACGTTTTGGGCCGAGACCCTTCATCAAGACTGGAAAGGTGAGGGAAGATGCCAGAATAAAAAAGTGGGGGATGGGGAAGGAAGACAAGCTAGAAGGTGATTGGTGAAGTCATGTGGGTGCGAAAGGCACAGGGCTGGAGCAGATGGGATGTGATGGGGAGGAGAGTGGACCATTGGATAAAGGGAAGGAAGAGGGGACCCAGAGTAGGATGAAAGACAGGTGAGATGAGGTAAGAGGCCAGAGTGGGGAATAGAAGAAGAGGGGTGAGTGGAGGGGAAAACATTCTGGAAGGAGAAACCAATTTTCATGCTGTCAGGTTGGAGGCTACCCAGACGGAATATGAGGTGCTGCGCCTCCACCCATCTTGCCACAAGAGGAGGCCATGGACAGACATGTTGGAACAGGAATGGAAATTGGCGTTAAAATGTTTGGCCACCACGAAGTTCCACTTTTGGGGGATGGAGCTGAGCTGCTTGATAAAGTTGTTCCCCAATTTATAACACATTTCACAAATGTAGAGGAGGCTGCATTAAGAGCACCAAATACAATCGACAACCCATGTAGATTCACAGGTGAAGTGTTGCCTCACCTTGAAGGACAGATTGGGACCCCGAATGGAGGTGAGGGAGGCAGTGAATGGACAGGCATAAGGCTGTGGTTGCTTGCAGAGATAGTGCTGGGAGGGAGACTAGTGGGGAGGGATGAATGGACAAGGGAATCACAGAGGGAGCGATCCCTGTGGAAAAGGTGGGGGGGGGAGGAAGAGATGTGTTTGAAAATGGCGCAAGTTGTGGAGAATGATGTGTTGGATATGGAGGCTCATGGGGTGGTGAGTAAGGACAAGAACTCTATCACTGATAAGGTTGAGGGAAGATGGGATGAGTGCAGATGTGTGGGAAATAGAGGAGATGCAGGTGAGGGCGGCATCAATGGTGGAGGAAAGGAAAACCTGTTCTTTGAAGAAAGAGGCCATCTCTGATGTCCTTCAAAGGAAATCCTCACCCTGGGATAGACGCAGTAGAGATGAAGGAACTGAGAAAAGGAGACAATGTGGGAAGAGCTAAAAGACCATAAGATATAGGAACAGAATTAGGCTATTTGGCCCATTAAATCCGCTCTGCCATTTCTTCATGGCTGATTCAATTTTCCTCTCAGCCCCAAATTCCCACCTTCTGCCCATATCCCTTCATGCCCTGGCCAATCAAGAATCTATCAACATCTGCCTTAAATAGATACACAGACTTGGCCATCAATAAGTCAAAGACAACATGGTTTCTGTAAAAAGAAATCTGCCTGGCAAATCTGTTCGAGTTCTTTGAGAAGTAACCAGCAGGGTGGACAAAAGAGAAGCAGTGGATGTCATTTATTTGTATTTTCAAAAGGCATTTCATAAGATGCCAGACATGAGGCTGCTTAACAAGATAAAATCCTATGGCATTACAGGAAAGATACTGGCATGGATAGAAGAATGGCTGACAGGCAGGAGGCAGCAAGTGGGAATAAAAGGGGCTTTTTCCATTGGCTACCAGTGACTAGGGGTGTTGCTCAGGGGTCAATATTGGGACCACTACTTTTCACATCGTTTGTCAATGATTTAGATAATGGAATTGACAGCTTAGTGCCAGAGTTTGCAGATGGTATGAAGCTAGATGGAGGGGTAGGTAGTGCAGATTATTATTTAACTGGTGAAAGATTGCAGCATGCTGTTGTGCAGAGGGACTGAGGAGTGCTTGTGCATGAATCGCAAAAAGTTGGCTTGCAGGTGCAACAGGTTATTAAGAAGGCAAACAGAATGTTGGCCTCATTGCTAGAGGGATTGAATTCAAAAGCAGGGAGGTCATGCTGCAACTATACAGGGTACTGGTGAGGCCGCACCTGGAGTACTGTGTGCAGTTGTGGTCTCCATACTTGAGGAGGGATATACTGGCTTTGGAGGCAGTGCAGAGGAGGTTCACCAGGTTGATTCCAGGGATGAAGGGGTTAACCTATGAGGAGAGATTGAGTCGCCTGGGACTATACTCTCTGGAGTTCAGAAGAATGAGAGGGGATCTTATAGAAACATACAAAATTTTGAAAGGGATAGATAAGATAGAAGGAGGAAAGTTGTTTCCATTGGTAGGTGAGACTAGAACTAGAGGACATTGCCTCAAGATTCAGGGGAGAAGATTTAGGACGGAGATGAGGAGAAACTGTTTTTCCCAGAGAGTGGTGAATCTGTGGAATTCTCTGCCCAGGGAAGCAGTTGAGGCTTCTTCACTAAATATATTTAAGAAACAGTTAGATAGGTTTTTACATAGTAAGGGAATTAAGGGTTATGGGGAAAAGCCAGGTAGACAGAGCTGAGTTTATGGACAGATCAGCCATGATCTTATTGAATGGCGGGGCAGGCTCAATGTGCTCCTATTTCTTATGTTCTTATGTAACATACAAGGAAGCCGAAGATAGTGGGAAGACATAGGATTGGGAACCCTTTAAAAATTTGCAGAAGGAAACTAAGAAGGTCATTAGGAAGGAAAAGATGAATTATGAAAGGAAGCTGGCAACTAATACCAAAGAAGATACTAAAAGCTTTTTTAAATATAAAAAAGGGCAAAAAAGAGCCGAGGGTAGATATAGGACCAATAGAAAATGATGCTGGAGATACTGTAATGAGAGATGCAGAGATGCCAATGGAAGATATCTGCAGTATACCAGACATTCAGAAGTGTCAGAGAAGTGAAATATGTGCAGTGAAAATTACGACTGAGAAGCTGCTCAGGAAGCTTAATGGTCTGAGGGTGGATAAATCTCCAGGACCTGATGGAATACAACCCTCAGGTTCTGAAGGAAGTAGCTGGAGAGATTATAGAGGCATTATCGATGATTGTTCAAGAATCGATAAGATTCTGGCATTGTACCAGATGACTGGAAAATTGCAAATGTTACTCCACTATTTAAGAAGGGAGAGAGGCAGCAGAAAGGAAAATATAGTCCTGTTAGCCTGATATCAGTGGTTGGAAAGTTGGTAGAATTGTTTGTTAGGGATGAGATGACGGAGTACCCAGAAGCACATGACAACAGAGGCCAAAGCCAGCATGGTTTCCTGAAAGGAAAATCCTTCCTGACTAACCCACTGCAATTTTTTGAGGAAATTGCAAAGGAGATGCAGTAGATGTGGTGTACTTGGATATTCATAAGCCCTTAGACAAGGAGCCGCACATGAGGCTGCTTAGCAAGATAAGAGCCCATGGAATTACAGGGAAGTTAGACACATGAATGGAGCATTAGCTCATCGACAGAAAACAGAGAATGAGAATAAAGGGGTCCTATTCTGGCTGGCTGCTGGTTACCAGTGGAGTTCCACAGGTGCCGATGTTGGGACCGCTGCTTTTTACAATGTATGTCAATGATTTGAACAATGGGATTAATGGATTTGTGGCGAAATTTGCTGATCATACAAAGATAGGTTGAGGAGTGGGTAGTGTTGAGGAAACAGAGAGCCTGCAGAGAGACTTAGATAGTTTAAGGGAATGGGCAAAGAAGTGGCAAATGAAATACAATGTTGTGAAGTGTATGGTCATACATTTTGATGGAAGGAATAAACAGGCAGACTATTATTTAGATAGTGAGAGAACTCAAAATGCAGAGATGCAAAGAGTCCTTGTGCACAATACCCTAAAGGTTAAGCTCCAGGTTGAGTCGGTCATGAAGAAGTCAAATGCAATGCTAGCATTTATTTCTAGAGGTATAGAATATAAGAGCAGGGATGTGATCTGGATGATGGGGTGGTAAATTGGATTAGTAAGCATGCAGATGATACTAAGATAGGTGGTGTTGTGGATAATGAAGTAGGTTTTCAAAGCTTGCAGAGAGATTTAGGCCAGTTAGAAAAGTGGGCTGAAAGATGGCAGATGGAGTTTAATGCTGAAAAATGTGAGGTGCTACATTTTGGTAGGACTAATCAAAATAGGACATACGTGGTAAATGGTAGGGCATTGAAGAATGCAGTTGAACAGAGGGATCTAGGAATAATAATGCATAGTTCCCTGAAGGTGGAATTTCATGTGGATAGGGTGGTGAAGAAAGCTTTTGGTATGCTGGCCTTTATTAATCAGAGCATTAAGTATAGGAGTTGGGGTGTAATGTTGAAATTGTATAAGGCATTGGTAAGGCCAAATTTGGAGTATTGTGCACAGTTCTGGTCACCGAATTATAGGAAAGACGTCAATAAAATTGAGAGCGTACAGAGGAAATTTACTAAAATGTTGCCTGGGTTTCATCACCTAAGTTACAGAGAAAGGTTGAACAAGTTAGGTCTTTATTCTTTGGAGCGTAGAAGGTTGAGAGAGGACTTGATAGAGGTGTTTAAAATTATGAGGGGGATTGATAGAGTTGACATGGATAGGCTTTTTTCCATTGAGAATGAGGGAGATTCAAACAAGAGGACATGAGTTGAGAGTTAAAGGGCAAAAGTTTAGGGGTAACATGAGGGGGAACTTCTTTACTCAGAGAGTGGTAGCTCTGTGGAACGAGCTTCCAGAAGAAGTGGTTGAGACAGGTTCAATGTTGTTGTTTAAAGTTAAATTGGATAGATATATGGACAGGAAAGGAATGGAGGGTTATGGGCTGAGTGCAGGTCGGTGGGACGAGGTGAGAGTAAGAGTTCGGCATGGACTAGAAGGGCCGAGATGGCCTGTTTCCGTGCTGTAATTGTTATATGGTGATGTTGAGGCTCAATAAGGCACTTGTGAGACCACACGGAGTATTCTGGGAACTTTCGGGCTCTTTATTTTAGAACGGATATACTGACATTGAAAGGGTTCGGAGAAGATTCACAAGAATGATTCCAGGAATGAAAAGGTTACTGTTTGAGGAATGTCTGGCAGCTCTTGGGCTGTATTCCCTGGAATTCAGGAGAATGAGAAACATTCCGAATGTTAAAAGGCCTGAACAGATTAGATATGGCAGTTATTTTCCATGGTAAGAGAGTGCAGGACAATGAAGGACATCCATTTAGAACCATAGAAACTATAGCACAGAAACAGGCCTTTTGGCCCTTCTTGGCTGTGCCAAACCATTTTCTGCCTAGTCCCACTGACCTGCACATGGACCATATCCCTCCATACACCTCCCATCCATGTATCTGTCCAATTTATTCTTAAATGTTAAAAAAGAACCCGCATTTACCACCTCATCTGGCAGCTCATTCCATACTCCCACCACTCTCTGTGTGAAGAAGCCCCCCCCCCATGTTCCCTTTAAACTTTTCCCCCCTCACCCTTAACCCATGTCCTCTGGTTTTTTTCTCCCCTTGCCTCAGTGGAAAAAGCTTGCTTGCATTCACTCTATCTATGCCCATCATAATTTTATATACCTCTATCAAATCTCCCCTCATTCTTCTACGCTCCAGGGAATAAAGTCCTAACCTATTCAACCTTTCTCTGTAACTGAGTTTCTCAAGTCCTGGCAACATCCTTGTAAACCTTCTCTGCACTCTTTCAACCTTATTTATATCCTTCCTGTAATTTGGTGACCAGAACTGAACACAATACTCCAGATTTGGCCTCACCAATGCCTTAAACAACCTCATCATAACATTCCAGCTCTTATACTCAATACTTTGATTAATAAAGGCCAATGTACCAAAAGCTCTCTTTACGACCCTATCTACCTGTGACACCACTTTTAGGGAATTTTGTATCTGTATTCCCAGATCCCTCTGTTCTACTGCACTCCTCAGTGCCTTACCATTAACCCTGTATGTTCTACCTTGGTTTGTCCTTCCAACGTGCAACACCTCACACTTGTCTGTATTAAACTCCATCTGCCATTTTTCAGCCCATTTTTCCAGCTGGTCCAAGTCCCTCTGCAGGCTCTGAAAACCTTCCTCACTGTCTACTACACCTCCAATCTTTGTATCATCAGCAAATTTGCTGATCCAATTTACCACATTATCATCCAGATCACTGATATAGATGACAAATAACAATCGACCCAGCACCGATCCCCGTGGCACACCACTAGTCACAGGCCTCCACTCGGAGAAGCAATTCTCTACTCCCACTCTTTGGCTTCTTCCATTGAGCCAATGTCTAATCCAATTTACCACCTCTCCATGTATACCTAGCGACTGAATTTTCCTAACTAACCTCCCATGCGGGACCTTGTCAAAGGCCTTACTGAAGTCCATGTAGACAATATCCACTGCCTTCCCTTCATCCACTTTCCTGGTAACCTCCTCGAAAAACTCCAATAGATTGGTCAAACATGACCACAAAGCCATGTTGACTCTCCCTAATAAGTCCCCGTCTATCCAAATGCTTGTAGATTCTGTCTCTTAGTACTCCCTCCAACAACTTACCTACTACCGACGTTAAACTTAGCGGCCTATTATTTCCCGGAATACTTTTCGATCTTATTTTAAACAACGGAACAACATGATCCACTCTCCAATCCTCCGGCACCTCACCTGTAGACAGCGACATTTTAAATATTTCCGCCAGGGCCCCCGCAATTTCAACACTAGTCTCCTTCAAGGTCCGAGGGAACACCCTGTCAGGTCCCGGGGATTTATCCACTTTAATTTTCCTCAAGACAGCAAGCACCTCCTCCTTTTCAATCTGTACAGTTTCCATGATCTCACTACTTGATTCCCTTAATTCCATAGAGTTCATGCCAGTTTCCTTAGTAAATACAGACGCAAAAAACCTATTTAAGATCTCCCCCATTTCCTTTGGTTCTGCACATAGCTGACCACTCTGATCTTCAAGAGGACCAATTTTATCCCTTACAATCCTTTTGCTCTGAATATACCTGTAAAAACTCTTTGGATTATCCTTCACTTTGACTGCCAAGGCAACCTCATGTCTTCTTTTAGCCCTCCTGATTTCTTTCTTAAGTATTTTCTTGCACTTTTTATACTCCTCAAGCACCTGATTTATTCCCTCAGAACAGAGATGTGGAGAAATTACTTTAGTAATAGGGTGGTAAATCTGTGGAATTTGCTGCCATGAATGGCTGTGGAGGTCAAGTCACTGGGTGCATTTAAGGCAGAAATAGATAGATTCTTGATTAGCCAGGGCATTAAAGTGTATGGGGAGAAGGAAGGGGAGTGAGGATAACTGGAAGAATTAGATCAGCCCATGACTGAATGGTGGAGCAGACTCGATGGGCCAAATGGCCCACTTCTGCTCCTATATCTTTGGGTTTTATGGAGATCAGATAATTATTTAAATAGTAAAAGATTATAGCATGCTGCTGTGCAGAGGACTTTGGAGTGCTTTTGCATGAGTCACAGAAGATTGATTTGCAGATGCAGCAGGTTATCAAGAAGGCAAATGGAATATTGACCTTCATTGCTAGAGGGATTGAATTACGAGCAGGGAGATGATGTTGCAAATGTATGGAGTATGGTGAGACCGCATCTGGAGTATTATATGCTGTTCTGTTCTCCTTACTTGAGGAAGGATATACTGGCTTTGGAGGTGGTGCAGAGGAGGTTCACCAGGTTGATTCCAGAGATCAGGGGGTTAGACCATGAGGAGAAATTGAGTTGCCTGGGACTGTACTCAATGGAATTCAGAAGGACGAGAGGAGATCTTATTGAAACATATAAAATTATGAAAGGGATAGATAAATAGAGGCAGGAAAGTTGTTTCCATTGGTCGGTGAGACTAGAACTAGGGGACATTGCCTCAAGATTCAGGGGAGAAGATTTAGGATGGATATGAAGAGAAACTGTTTTTCCCAGAGAGTGGTGAATCTGTGGAATTCTTTGCCCAGGAAAGCAGTTGAGGCTTCTTCACTAAATATATTTAAGAAACAGTTAGACAGGTTTTTACATAGTAAGGGAATTAAAGGTTATGGGAAAAAGGCAGGTAGATGGAGCTGAGTTTACAGACATGTCAACCATGATCTTATTGAATGGCGGAGCAGGCTAGACAGGTCAGATGGCCTACTGCTGCTCCTATTTCTTATGTTCTTATTTATATCTCAGAAGGGATGTATTGTCATTGGAGAGAATCCAGAGGCGGTTGGCGAGGATGTTTCCAGGAATGAAGGTGTTAACATATGCGTAGCATTTGGCAGCTTTAGGCCTGTACTCACAGGAATTTAGAAGAATGCGGGGGGATCTAATTGAAAGCTACTGAATGCTGAAATGACTAGATAAGAGTGGCTGTGGAGAAGATGTTTCCTGTGGTGGAAGTTTCCAGAACTAGAGGACACAGCCTCCATATTGAGGGGTGACCCTTTAGAACAGAGGTAAGGAGGCTTTTTTTTAGCCAGAGAGTAGTAAATCTGTGAAATACTCTGCCACAGACTGCGGTGGAGGCCAAGTCCATGAGTATCTGAAGGCGGAATTTGATCATTTCCTGATCGGTTAGGGCATCAAAGGATATGGCGAGAAAGCAGGTGTATGGGTTTAAGTGGGATCCAGGATCAGCCATGATGGAATGGCGGAGAAGATCGATGGGCTGAATGGTCTAATTCTGCTTCTCTGTCTTACGGTCTTAAGGTGTGAGTCCTGAGGCTCCTACAGCTTCTTCCTCATGGCAGCAATGAGAATAGAGCATGACCTGGGTGACTGGTTGGTTGATGCTGGATACTCCTTTCCTGTGAGAATTCCCTGTGTAGGTGTGCTAAATGGTGGGGAGTGCTTTATTCGTGATGGACTGGGCTGTATCCACTACTTTTTGTTCAAGGGCATTGGTGCTTCCATACCATGCTGTGATGTATCAGTCAATATACCCTCCACCACACATCTATAGAGTTGAGACACATTAGATGTCATGCTGAATCTTATCTTTGCCTCTCATAATTGGAATATTTTGATATGGTCGACCATAATTTTCACACGTTCCAAAGAATGAAGACATTGTCTACAGAACCTCTTCTTGTAACTCAGGGCCACAAGTCCAGGCAACAGCCTGCTAAATCCTGTCTACACTCTTTCCAGTTTAACCATGTCTTTCAACCAAAATTATACACAACATTCTAAGTGTGGCCTCACCAACAATTTATACAACTCTAAATTATGTCAACCCCTATACTCAGTGACCTGAATGAGGAGGGTCAGCATGTTAAATGCCCCTTTTCACCACTTACAATGAACTATGAACTTGTATTCCTTGGGTCCCCTATTCCATTACACTCTCATGTGATCCATCAATTCACAATGTGAGTCCTACACTAGTTTGACTTTCCAAAATGCATCACTCGCATTTATCTGTATTAAAATCCATTTGCCACTTCTCAAACCACTTCCCTAACAGATCAAGAACTCCCTGTAATCTACAATAACCTTCTTCACTATCAACACCACCTCCGAATTTTGTGTCATTTGTAAACTTACTAATGAAGCCTTGGGTATTCGCATCAAATTCTAAACATAACGAATAACAGCCCTCATCACTGTGACACACCACTAGACACCATCAACTTGCACCCTCTGTTTCCTACCGCTGAGCCACGACTGAATCCAGCTCTCCCTGGATTTTGTGGGACCTAACCTTCCAGATCAGCTTTCCATATGGGACCTAGTTGAAGGCTTTGCTAAAGACCAAACAGACAATCTAGCTGAAAGCGGTAACAGTTTATTGCCCTCCACAGATGCTGCTGACCTGCAGAGATGAGGGCAAGAGAAAGTGAAGTATAAGGGATAAGGATAAGGCTAGGGGATGGCCATGGGGTGCAGTGTGAGATGTGGGGGTGATAGTGTGGGGAGAGAGCGAGAAGGGGAGGGGATGAGAGGTTGGGGTGGAGGCAGTGGGGGAGAGATGGCAGGAGGAGAGGGGTTGGTTGGTGGGGTTGGAAGATGAGGGTGTGGGAGAGAGAGTAAGGGAGGAGAAGAAGGTGTGGGGAGAAAGAGAAAGGGGGGATGAGGAGTTGGGTTGGTGGGGTTGGGGAATAAGGGTGTGAGGAATTGGGTTTGGCATGGTTGGGAAGGAGAAGGTTGATGGGTGAGTGGGAGGAGGGCGGGGTGGGTGGTGGGCAATGTGTGGGACATTCCAGGCAATCGAACACTAACTGGTCCTCCCCCATTACCTTTTCGATGGATTCGAGGGTGTCGGTGTACTTCTCCTCAGTCTGTTTAATCTCCAACAGGCAGCAGGTACGGACGTCGCTCTCCAGCGGTCTCTGCACAAGTACACAGGTTGTCCCTCACACACCTCTGATATAAGAAACCCCATGAAGTTGTCTAAAGCACAAACCTTTCACAGGAGAGAAAACCAGGCAAAGAAACCCCCATGCAGGAACACAACAAGGGGGCAGGACCACACACACAAATTGCTGGGGGAACTCAGCATGTCAAGCAGTATCTGTGCAAGGAATAAACAGTTGACGTTTCGGGCCGAGACACTTCTACAGGACTGGAAAAAAAGATGAGAAGTCAGAGTAAGAAGATGGAGGGAGGGGAGGAAGAAATACTAGGTAGTAGGTGAGACATAAAACTGGGAGAGGGGGAGGGGGTGAAGTAAAGAGTTGGGAAGTTGATTGGTGAAAGAGATAAAGGGCTAGGAGAGGAGGAAGATTATATGAGAGGGTAGAAGACCATTGAAGAAAGCGAAGGAGGAGAGGGTGATGGGCAGGTGAGAAAGGGAAACAGAAATAGGGAATGGTGAGGGGGGGGGGGCAATTACCAGAAGTTCCAGAAATCAATGTTCATGCCATCAGGTTGGAGCCTATCCAGATGGAATATCAGGTGTTGTTCCTCTAACTTGAGTCTGGTCTCATCATGGCAGTAGATGAGGCTGTAGACTGACATGTCAGCATGGGAATGGGAAGTAGAATTAAAATGGGTAGCTACGGGGAAATCCCGCTTTTTCTGGAGGATGGCACATAGCTACTAGGCGAAGTGATCTCCCAATCTACATTGGATTTCACCGACTTTAACTTCCCTAATCTTGATTGGCACTTGATTAGTTCCAAGGGTTTAGATGGGGCAGAGTTTGTTAAGTGTGTCCAGGATGGATTCCTGTCACAGTATGTGGACAGGCCGACCAGGGGGAATACCATACTAGATCTAGTACTAGGTAATGAACCAGGTCAGGTCACAGATCTCTCAGTGGGTGAGCATCTGGGTGACAGTGACCACCGCTCCCTGGCCTTTATAATTATCATGGAAAAGGATAGAATCAGAGAGGACAGGAAAATTTTTAATTGGGGAAAGGCAAATTATGAGGCTATAAGGCTAGAACTTGCGGGTGATTTGCTAGAATTGGGATGATGTTTTTGCAGGGAAATGTACTATAGACTATGTGGTCGATGTTTAGAGATCTCTTGCGGGATGTTAAGGATAAATTTGTCCCGGTGAGGAAGATAAAGAATGGTAGCATGAAGGAACCATGGGTGACAAGTGAGGTGGAAAATCTAGTCAGGTGGAAGAAGGCAGCATACATGAGGTTTAGCAAGCAAGGATCAGATGGGTCTATTGAGGAATATAGAGAAGCAAGAAAGGAGCTTAAGAAGGGGCTGAGAAGAGCAAGAAGGGGGCATGAGAAGGCCTTGGCGAGTAGGGTAAAGGAAAACCCCAAGGCATTCTTCAATTATGTGAAGAAAAAAAGGATAACAGGAGTGAAGGTAGGACCGATTAGAGATAAAGGTAGGAAGATTGCCTGGAGGCTGTGGAAGTGAGCGAGGTCCTCAATGAGTACTTCTCTTCGGTATTCACCAATGAGAGGGAATTTGATGACGGTGAGGACAATATGAGTGAGGTTGATGTTCTGGAGCATGCTGATATTAAGGGAGAGGAGGTGTTGGAGTTGTTAAAATACATTAGGACAGATAAGTCCTCAGGGCCTGACGGAATATTCCCCAGGCTGCTCCACGAGGCGAGAGAAGAGATTGCTGATCCTCTGGCTCGAATCTTTATGTCCTCGTTGTCCACGGGAATGGTACCGGAGGATTGAAGGGAGGCGAATGTTGTTCCCTTGTTCAAAAAAGGTAGTAGGGATAGTCCAGGTAATTATAGACCAGTGAGCCTTACGTCTGTGGTGGGAAAGCTGTTGGAAAAGATTCTTAGAGATGGGATCTATAGGCATTTAGAGAATCGTGGTCTGATCGGGGACAGTCAGCATGGCTTTGTGAAGGGCAGATCGTGTCTAACAAGCCTGATAGAGTTCTTTGAGGAGGTGACCAGGCATATAGATGAGGGTAGTGCAGTGGATGTGATCTATATGGATTTTAGTAAGGCATTTGACAAGGTTCCACACGGTAAGCTTATTCAGAAAGTTAGAAGGCATGGGATCCAGGGAAGTTTGGCCAGGTGGATTCAGAATTGGCTTGCCTGCAGAAGGCAGAGGGTGGAGGTGGAGGGAGTACATTCAGATTGGAGGATTGTGACTAGTGGTGTCCCACAAGGATCTGTTCTGGGACCTCTACTTTTCGTGATTTTTATTAACGACCTGGATGTGGGGGTAGAAGGGTGGGTTGGCAAGTTTGCAGACGACACAAAGGTTGGTGGTGTTGTAGATAGTGTAGAGGATTGTCAAAGATTGCAGAGAGACATTGATAGGATGCAGAAGTGGGCTGAGAAGTGGCAGATGGAGTTCAACCTGGAGAAGTGTGAGGTGGTACACTTTGGAAGGACAAACTCCAAGGCAGAGTACAAAGTAAATGGCAGGATACTTGGTAGTGTGGAGGAGCAGAGGGATCTCGGGGTACATGTCCACAGATCCCTGAAAGTTGCCTCACAGGTGGATAGGGTAGTTAAGAAAGCTTATGGGGTGTTAGCTTTCATCAGTCGAGGGATAGAGTTTAAGAGTCGCGATGTAATGATGCAGCTCTATAAAACTCTGGTTAGGCCACACTTGGAGTACTGTGTCCACTTCTGGTCACCTCAAAGGATGTGGAAGCATTGGAAAGGGTACAGAGGAGATTTACCAGGATGCTGCCTGGTTTAGAAAGTATGCATTATGATCAGAAATTAAGGGAGCTAGGGCTTTACTTTTTGGAGAGAAGGAGGATGAGAGGAGACATGATAGAGGTGTACAAGATAATAAGAGGAATAGATAGAGTGGATAGCCAGCGCCTCTTCCCCAGGGCACCACTGCTCAATACAAGAGCACATGGCTTTAAGGTAAGGGGTGGGAAGTTCAAGGGGGATATTAGAGGAAGGTTTTTTACTCAGAGAGTGGTTGGTGCGTGGAATGCACTGCCTGAGTCAGTGGTGGAGGCAGATACACTAGTGAAGTTTAAGAGACTACTAGACAGGTATATGGAGGAATCTAAGGTGGGGGCTTATATAGGAGGCAGGGTTTGAGGGTCGGCACAACATTGTGGGCCGAAGGGCCTGTACTGTGCTGTACTATTCTATTCTATAAATCTATAGATATACAGGAGGCTACAGCGGGAGCACTGAATACAGCAGATGACTCACTGGTGAAGTATCGCCTCATCTGGAAGGACTGTTTTGAGCCCTGAATGGTAGTGAAGGAAGAGGCATAGGGGCAGTGTAGCATTTGTTCCACTGCAAAGATAAGTACCAGGAGGAAGATCAGTGGGGAGGACGAATGGACAAGGGAGTGGCATAGGGAGTGATCCCTGCAGAAAGCAGAAAGGGGTGGGGTATGGAAAGCTGTGCTTGGTGGTGGGATTCTGTTGGAGATGGCAGAGGTTGAGGAGAATTATGTGCTGGTCACAGAGGCTAATGGGGTGGTAGGCGAGGACAAGAAGAACCCCATCCCTGGTGTGGCAGCGGGAGCATGGGCTGAGGGCAGACATGTGCAAAATGGAAGCGATGCGGGTGAGAGCAGTGTTGATGATGGAGGGAGGGAAGCCCTTTTCTTTGAAGAAGGAGGACACCTCATTAGTTCTGGAATGGAAAGACTCATCCTGAGAGCAGATGTGGTGGAGATAGAAGAACTGCGAGAAGTGGATGGCATTTTTACAAGTGACAGGATAGGAAGAGGTATTATCCAAGCAGCTGTGAGAATCAGTGGGTTTATAAAAAGATATCACTGGAAAGACTGTCTCCAGAGAAAGAGCAAAGAGATTAAGAAAGGGGAAGGAGGTGTTGGAAATGGATCAAGTAAATTTGAGGGCAGAGTGAAAGTTGGAGGCAAAGGCGGACAGGGAGAGGTGTAGGGTCCAGAGTGAGTTACAGAAACAGGGAGATGTACAAGAGACCAGAGGGTTTACAGAAGCAGTGAGGGGTGTAGGGGATGGGGGAGGTTACAGAGACAGGGAGGGGTGTGGGGGCTGGTGGAAGTTACAGAGACAGGGAGGGGTGTAGGGGCTGGTAAGTTACAGAGATGGGGAGGGGTGTAGGGGATGGGGGAGGTTACAGAGACGGGGAGGGGTGTAGGGGCTGGTGGGTTACAGAGATGGGGAGGGGTGTAGGGGCTGGTGGGTTACAGAGATGGGGAGGGGCGTGGGGGATGGGGGAGTTACAGAGATGGGGAGGGGTGTAGGGGATGGGGGAGGTTACAGAGACAGGGAGGGGTGTAGGGGCTGGTGGGTTACAGAGATGGGGAGGGGTGTGGGGGATGGGAGAGTTACAGAGATGGGGAGGGGTGTTGGCGCTGGTGGGTTACAGAGACAGGGAGGGGTGTAGGGGCTGGTGGAAGTTACAGAGATGGGGAAGGGTGTAGGGGCTGGTGGAAGTTATAGAGATGGGGAGGAGTGTTGGCGCTGGTGGGTTACAGAGATAGGGAGGGGTGTAGGGGCTGGTGGAAGTTACAGAGATGGGGAGGGGTGTAGGAGATGAGGGAATTACAGAGATGGGGAGGGGTGTAGGGGCTGGTGAAGTTACAGAGATGGGGAGGGTTGTAGTGGCTGGTGGAAGTTACAGAGATGGGGAGGAGTGTAGGGGCTGGTGGGTTAAAGAGACAGAGAGGGGTTTCAGATGAGGGGCGGGGTGTAGAGGCCAGAGGGGGTTACAGAAACGGGGAGGGTGTAGGGGTCAGAGGGGATTCAGAAATGGGGAGGGTTGTAGGGGTCAGAGGGGATTCAGAGATGAGGAGGGGTGTAGGGGTCAGAGGGGATTCAGAGATGGGGAGGGGTGTAGGGTTGGAGGGGGTTACAGACAGGTAATCGTGTAGAGTTTGGAGGGGCATACTGAGATCAGGGGGATGTTGGGGCTGGAGGGCTTAACAGAGGCAGAGAGAGGTGTAGTAGTCAAAAGGGGTTACTGAGATGGCGGGGGGGAGAGTGTTGAGGCTGGAAGGGGTTACAGAGACAGGGAAGTGTGTTGGGGGTTACAGAGACTGGGAGTGGTCTTGTACCCGCAGAGGGTTATAGAGACATGGAGGGGTGTAGTGACCCCAGGAGTTTATAGACACATGGAGGGGTGTAGGATCTAGAGGGGGGCTAACAGAGACAGGGAGCGATGTAGAGTTACAGAGGCAGGCATTAGATAATAAATGTGTTTGAACTGAGGACGTGCAAACTCTACTATTCACTCACTGCTGGTGAAGTCAGCTGGAACACGCAACCCTGGGAGATATCGAGAATCAATGCTATTTGAAACTTCCTTACCCAACCCTTAATGAAACCTCCCCTTCCCCTTTCCAATTGTAGCTGCATTTCCCCACCTAGATCAGCTGCACGAGTCACACAGAGGGTCTTACTATTGGTTGGGCTGCTTCAACCTTCATCAAGACCTCGTAAACTTCTCCACCTTCGTCATCACCGTAGACACAGTCATAGAGATCTTCCTCATCTTCGACACTCTCCTCACTGTAACACAAACCACAGGATCTGCTGTAGGCACTGGGCACCTGGAGAGCTGCATAAATACTGTGTAGATCCCACAACACAGACACCACACAACATATAGGTTCCACAACATGGACAGAACACATGAAAACATATGGGTTCCACAAATGGGCACATGGGACCCACAACATGGACAGTATATATCATGTGGGTTCTACAAAATGTCAGAATACAACCTTGGTTCTACAACACGGACAGAATATATCACGTGGGTTCCACAACAAAGAGCAGGCCAGAGCCGGAATGTCCCATAGTGTTTGGAGCAGTGTGGAGAGCATGATGTGCCAGCTCCAAGCGAAGTCTCTAAGGAGCTCCTCAGGCCAGAGTGCTGAGGATTGGGGCATGAACCCTATGTCCAGTGACACTGGGAATACCTGCACAGACCTTTTCTAAAAACGTTCATTTAACTTGGGACTGGTGAAAACATCACAACTGAACAATGGTGTTACCCTCAGTACCACCCCTCCCTCAGTACCACCCCTCCCACGGTGTGACCCTCCCTCAGTACCACCCTCCCACAGTGTGACCCTCCCTCAGTACCACCCCTCCCACAGTGTGACCCTCCCTCAGTACCACCCCTCCCTCAGTGTGACCCTCCCTCAGTACCACCCCTCCCACGGTGTGACCCTCCCTCAGTACCACCCCTCCCACAGTGGGACCCTCCCTCAGTACCGCCCCTCCCACAGTGTGACCCTCTCTCAGTACCACCCCTCCCATATTGTGACCCTCCCTTGGTACCACCCCTCCCACAGTGTGACCCTCCCTCAGTACCACCCCTCCCACAGTGTGACCCTCCATCGTACCACCCCTCCCACAGTGTGACCCTCCCTCAGTACCACCCCTCCCACAGTGTGACCCTCCCTCAGTACTACCCTTCCCATGCTGTGACCCTCCCTGAGTGTGAGAGGAAAGTGTGAGTGTGAGTGTGAGCGTGACCCTCCCACAGTACCACAGTGTGAGAGGAAACTGAAGCTCCCAGGGCAGCCCTGGAAATGCCATAAACATAGCACTAGGTGTCAGGATCGTCTTTGTGGTGCTGGAAGCAAAACTTAAATATTATTCATACACAAGACACAAGCAAATCTGCAGATGCTGGAAATTCAAGCAACACACACAGAAAATGCTGGTGAACGCAGCAGGCCAGGCAGCATTTTTGTGTGTGTTGCTGTTATTCATACATTCATATTTGTTACCAATGACTTGCAGATGTTCAACCTACTCAATAAGATCAGCAAGGCTCTTGTAAATGTCTTCATCGGCTTCAGAAACTTCTGTGGGAAATGGTCTGAAAAAGAATCACATTAGTTGTTCCATTTGTACAAAAGGTTGGTGAGGCTCTATTTGGAATGTTGAATTCACCCTCCGTATTCGGAATAGTGCGTTCACCCTCCGTTATCGGAATAGTGTGTTCACTCTCCGTATTCGGAATAGTGTGTTCACCCTCCGTATTCGGAATATTATGTTCACCCTCCCTATTCGGAATAGTGTGTTCACCCTCCGTATTCGGAATATTGTGTTCACCCTCCCTATTCGGAATATTGTGTTCACCCTCCGTATTCGGAATATTGTGTTCACCCTCCCTATTCGGAATATTGTGTTCACCCTCCCTATTCGGAATAGTGTGTTCACCCTCCGTATTCGGAATATTGTGTTCACCCTCCCTATTCGGAATAGTGTGTTCACCCTCCGTATTCGGAATATTGTGTTCACCCTCCGTATTCGGAATAGTGTGTTCACCCTCCCTATTCGGAATATTGTGTTCACCCTCCCTATTCGGAATAGTGTGTTCACCCTCCCTATTCGGAATATTGTGTTCACCCTCCCTATTCGGAATAGTGTGTTCACCCTCCGTATTCGGAATATTGTGTTCACCCTCCCTATTCGGAATATTGTGTTCACCCTCCGTATTCGGAATAGTGTGTTCACCCTCCGTATTCGGAATATTGTGTTCACCCTCCCTATTCGGAATAGTGTGTTCCATTTTGGTCACCCTGCTACAGCAAAGATACCGTTAAGCTGGAATGAATGTAAAGGAGATTTATGAGGATGTTGTCAGACTTGTGGGACTGAGATGGAGAGAGTTGAGCAGGCAGATTTGCTATAATTGTTGGGGGGAGTTTAAACACGGTTGGCAGAGAGATCGGAACTAGACAGTTAGGTCAGATGATGGAGCTAAAGATGTAAAGGCAGAGTTAATATACATAAACTAGAACATGATACAATAACAACAATTCAGAATGCTGTATGAGTGCCACTGGAAAAGTGCAATGCAGGTAAACGATAAAGTGCAAGATCATAACGAGATAGATTCTGAGACAAGGAGACCATCTTGTCGTACAATAGGCCTGTTCTACCCCTAACAGTGGGGTAGAAGCTGTACTTGAGCTTTGTGGTACATGTTTTCAGGCTTTTGTATTTTATAGAAACATAGAAAATAGGTGCAGGAGTAGGCCCTTCGAGCCTGCACCGCCATTCAGTATGATCATGGCTGATCATCTAACTCAGAACCCTGTACCTGCCTTCTCTCCATACCCCCGATCCCTTTAGCCACAAGGGCCATAACTAACTCCATCTTAAATAGAGCCAATGAACTGGCCTCAACTGTTTCCTGTGCAGAGAATTCCACAGATTCACCACTCTCTGTGTGAAGAGTTTTTCCTCAGCTCAGTCCTAAAAGGCTTCCCCTTTATCCTCAAACTGTGACTGATGCCTGAGAGGGGGGAAGAGAGAACGCCCAGGAGTGGTGGGGTCTTTGATTATGCTTACTGCTTTCCTCAGGGAAGAAGAGAGCATATTCAGGGTTATATTCATGCACTTTGGGGAAAGAAGTAAACAGTCAGGCTATTATTTAGATGGGGAGAGAATTCAAAATGCAGAGATGCAGAGGGACTTGGGCGTCCTTGTGCAAGATATCCTAAAGGTTAACCTCCAGGTAGAGTCGGTGGTGAAAAAGGCGAATGCAATGTTGGCATTCATTTCTAGAGATATAGAATATAAGAGCAGGGATGTGATGTTGAGACTCTGAAAGAGTATTGTGTGCAGTTTTGGGCTCCTTATTTTAGAAAGGACACACTGACATTGGAGAGGGTTCAGAGAAGATTCACGAGAATGATTCCAGGAACCATAGAAACCATGGAAAAACTACAGCACAGAAACAGGACTTTTGGCCATTCTTGGTTGTGCTGAACCATTTTTCTGCCTAGTCCCACTGACCTGCACATGGACCATATCCCTCCATACACCTCCCATCCATATATCTGTCCAATTTATTCTTAAATGTTAAAAAAGAACCCGCATTTACCACCTCATCTGGCAGCTCATTCCACACTCCCACCACTCTCTGTGTGAAGAAGCCCCCCCTAATGTTCCCTTTAAACTTTTCCCCCCTCACCCTTAACCCATGTCATCTGTTTTTTTTCTCCCCTTGCCTCAGTGGAAAAAGCCTGCTTGCATTCACTCTATCTATACCCATCATAATTTTATATATCTCTATTAAATCTCCCCTCATTCTTCTACGCTCCAGGGAATAAAGTCCTAACCTATTCAACCTTTCTCTGTAACTGAGTGTCTCAAGTCCCGGCAACATCCTTGTAAACCTTCTCTGCACTCTTTCAACCTTATTAATATCCTTCCTATAATTTGGTGACCAAAACTGAACACAATACTCCAGATTCGGCCTCACCAATGCCTTATACAACCTCATCATAACATTCCAGCTCTTATACTCAATACTTTGATTAATAAAGGCCAATGTACCAAAAGCTCTCTTTACGACCCTATCTACCTGTGACGTCACTTTTAAGGAATTTTGTATCCGTATTCTCAGATCCCTCTGTTCTACTGCATTCCTCAGTGCCTTACCATTTACCCTGTATGTTCTACCTTGGTTTGTCCTTCCAACGTGCAATACCTCACACTTGTCTGTATTAAACTCCATCTGCCATTTTTCAGCCCATTTTTCCAGCTGGTCCAAATCCCTCTGCAAGCTTTGAAAACCTTCCTCATTGTCCACTACACCTCCAATCTTTGTATCATCAGCAAATTTGCTGATCCAATTTACCACGTTATCATCCAGATCACTGATATAGATGACAAATAACAATGGACCCAGCACTGATCCCTGTGGCACACCACTAGTCACAGGCCTCCACTCAGAGAAGCAATCCTCTACTACCACTCTTTGGCTTCTTCCATTAAGTACCACCCTTTGGCTTCTTCCATGTCTAATCCAATTTACCACCTCTCCATGTATACCTAGCGACTGAATTTTCCTAACTAACCTTCCATGCGGAACCTTGTCAAAGGCCTTACTGAAGTCCATGTAGACAACATCCACTGGCCTTCCCTTCATCCACTTTCCTGGTAACCTCCTCGAAAAACTCCAATAGATTGGTCAAACATGACCTACTATGCACAAAGCCATGTTGACTCTCCCTAATAAGTCCCTGTCTATCCAAATGCTTGTAGATTCTGTCTCTTAGTATTCCCTCCAATAACTTACCCACTACCGACGTCAAACTTACTGGCCTATAATTTTCCGGTTTACTTTTCGATCCTTTTTTAAGCAACGGAACAACATGAGCCATTCTCCAATCCTCCGGCACCTCACCTGTAGACACCGACCTTTTATATATATCCGCCAGGGCCCCTGCAATTTCAACACTAGTCTCCTTCAAGGTCCAAGGGAATACCCTGTCAGGTCCTGGAGATTTATCTACTTCTATTTGCCTCAAGGTAGCAAACGCTTCCTCCTTTTCAATCTGTACAGTTTCCATGATCTCACTACATTTCCGTTAATTCCATAGACTTCATGCCTGTTTCCTTAGTAAATACAGACACAAAAAAACCATTTAAGATCCCCCCCCATTTCTTTTGTTTCCGCACATAGCCGATCACTCTGATCTTCAAGAGGACCAATTTTATCCCTTACAATCCTTTTACTCTTAATATACCTGTAAAAGCTCTTTGGATTATCCTTCACTTTGACTGCCAAGGCAACCTCATGTCTTCTTTTAGCCCTCCTGATATCCTTCTTAAGTTTTATCTTGCACTGTTTATACTCCTCAAGCACCTTATTTACTCCATGTTTCCTATACATTTCATACAACTCCCTCTTCTTCTTTATCAGAGTTGCAATATCCCTTGAGAACCAAGGTTCCTTATTCCTATTCACTTTGCCTTTAATCCTGACAGGAACATACAAGCTCTGCACTCTCAAAATTTCTCCTTTGAAGGCTTCCCACTTACCAATCACATCCTTGCCAGAGAACAACCTGTCCCATACACACTTTTTAGATCCTTTCTCATTTCTTCAAATTTGGCCTTCTTCCAGTTTAGAACCTCAACCCTAGGACAAGATCTATCTTTATCCATGATCAAGTTGAAACTAATAGTGTTATGATCACTGGAACCAAAGTTCTCCCCTACACACACTTCCGTCACTTGTCCTAACTTGTTTCCTAATAGGAGATCTAATACTGCATCTGCTCCAGTTGGTACCTGAATCTATTGATTTAGAAAACTTTCCTGAACAGATTTTACAAACTCTAACCCATCTAGACCCCTAACAGTATGGGAGTCCCAATCAATATGTGGAAATATATATGCATTAGGGAACTGGAGCTGCAGCTTGATGACCTTTGTCTGGTCAGGGAGAGTGAGGCGTTGATAGAGAGGAGTTACAGGCAGGTGGTCACACCAGGGCCACGGGAGGCAGACAAGTGGTTCATGGTTAGGAAGGGGAAGGGGAAAGGTCAGGTACTAGAGAGTACCCCAGTGGCTGTGCTCCTTGACAATAAGTACTCTTGTTTGAGTACTGCTGGGGGGGACAACTTACCTGGGGGAAGCGACAGTGGCCGTGCCTCCGGCACAGAGTCCGGCCCTGTAGCTCAGAAGGGTAGGGAAAGGAAGGGGAGGGCAGTAGTAATAGGGGACTCGATAGTAAGGGGGTTAGATAGGTGATTCTGTGGACGGGGTCCAGAGACCCGGATGGTAGTTTGCCTCCCTGGTGCCAGGGTCCGGGATATTTCTGATCGCGTCCAAGATATCCTGAAGTGGGAGGGTGAGGAGCCAGAGGTCGTGGTACATATAAGTACCAATGACATAGGTAGGAAAAGGGAAGAGGTCCTGAAAGGAGAATACAGGGAGTTGAGAAAAAGGACTACAAAGGTAATAATCTCGGGATTACTGCCCATGCTACACAATAGTGAGAGTAGGAATGTAATGAGGTGGAGGATAAATGTGTGGCTGAGGGATTGGAGCAGGGGCAGGGATTCAAGTTTTTGGATCACTGGGACCTCTTTTGGTGCAGGTGTGACCTGTACAAAAAGGACGGGTTACACTTGAATCCTAGGGGGACCAATATCCTGGCGGGGAGATTTGCGAGGGCTACTGAGGTGACTTTAACTAGAATGGTTGGGGGGTGGGAATCAAATTAAAGAGACTAGGAGAGAGGAGGTTAGTTCACAACAGGGGGATGGGAACAAGTGCAGAGAGACAGAGGGGTGTAAAATGAGGGTAGAAGCAAAAAGTAGTCAGGTGAAAAGTAAAAGTGGCAGGCCGACAAATCCAGGGCAAAAATCAGAAAGGGCCACTTTTCAACATAATTGTATAAGGGCTAGGAGTGTTGTAAAAGCGAGCCTGAAGGCTTTGTGTGTCAATGCAAGGAGCATTCGTAACAAGGTGGAAAGCGGCCAGAGCGAGTGGGCCAGTGAAGGAGTGGAGCTTTGAGGCTTTGATTCGCGAGGCTTCGACGAGAGGAAGCGGAGGACAAGCTAGCTCGCAGTTAGTTTTTACAATGTCTCCTGAGACGGTGATGTGCCTCTCATGTGAGATGTGGCAGTCTTGGGGGAACGCCCCTCTCCCGCAGAGTCACATCCGCCAGAAGTGCACACGGCTGGGCGATCTGGAAGACCGTGTAAGGAATCTGGAGCAGCAGTTGGATGACCTTCGACTCATAAAAGAGAATGAGGCAGTCATAGATGAGAGCTACAGGGAGGTAGTCACACCTAGGCTGTCGGAAGCAGGTCGTTGGGTGACAGTCAGAGGGGGAAAAGCAAAGGTGAGCAGACAGGCAGTGCAGAGCACCCCTGCAGCCATTCCCCTGAATAATAAGTTTACCGTCCTGGATACTGTTGGCAGGGACGACCGACCAGGTGTGAGCCACGGTGGCAGGACCTCCGGCACAGAGTCTGACCCAGTGGTGCAGAAGGGTGGGACGGAGAAGAGGAGAGCTGTCGTCATTGGAGACTCTATAGTCAGGGGAGCAGACAGGAGGTTTTGTGGACGTGAGAAGGACACCCACATGGTTTGTTGCCTCCCAGGCTCCAGGGTCCGGGATGTCTCTGACCGGGTGCACGACATCCTGGTACGAGAGGAAAAGCAACCAAAAGTCGTGATACATGTTGGGACCAACAACATAAGCAGGAAGAGGGATGAGGTCCTGAAGTGTGAGTTTCTGGAACTAGGCAGAGGGCTGAAGAACAGGACCTCCAGGGTGGCGTTCTCAGGATTGCTGCCAGTGCATGGAATTATGATGTAGTAGCCATTACAGAGACTTGGCTGGCACCAGGGCAGGAATGGATTCTCAATATTCCTGGATTTCAGTGCTTTAAAAGGGATAGAGAGGGCGGAAAAAGGGGAGGAGGGGTGGCATTACTGGTCAGGGATACTATTACAGCTACAGAAAGGGTGAGTAATGTAGCAGGATCCCCTTTGGTGTCAATATGGGTGGAAGTCAGGAACAGGAAGGGAGCAGTTACTCTATTGGGGGTATTCTATAGGCAGCAGCAGAGATACAGAAGAGCAGATTAGGAGGCAGATTTTGAAAATGTGCAAACATAACAGGGTTGTTATCATGGGTGACTTTAACTTCCCTAATATTGATTGGCACCTGATTAGTTCCAAAGGTTTAGATGGGGCAGAGTTTGTTAAGTGTGTCCAGGACGGATTCCTGTCACAGTATGTGGACAGGCCGACCAGGGGGAATGCCATACTAGATCTAGTACTAGGTAATGAACCAGGTCAGGTCACAGATCTCTCAGTGGCTGAGCATCTGGGGCACAGTGACCACCGCTCCCTGGCCTTTAGCATTATCATGGAAAAGGATAGAATCAGACAAGACAGGAAAATTTTTAATTGGGGAAAGGCAAATTATGAGGCTATAAGGCTAGAACTTGCGGGTGATTTGCTAGAATTGGGATGATGTTTTTGCAGGGAAATGTACTATAGACATGTGGTCGATGTTTAGAGATCTCTTGCGGGATGTTAGGGATAAATTTGTCCCGGTGAGGAAGATAAAGAATGGTAGCGTGAAGGAACCATGGGTGACAAGTGAGGTGGAAAATCTAGTCAGTGTGGAAGAAGACAGCATACATGAGGTTTAGCAAGCAAGGATCAGATGGGTCTATTGAGGAAAGAAGGGAAGCAAGAAAGGAGCTTAAGAAGGGGCTGAGAAGAGCAAGAAGGGGGCATGAGAAGGCCTTGGCGAGTAGGGTAAAGGAAAACCCCAAGGCATTCTTCAATTATGTGAAGAAAAAAAGGATGACAGGAGTGAGGGTAGGACCGATTAGAGATAAAGGTGGGAAGATGTGCCTGGAGGCTGTGGAAGTAAGCGAGGTCCTCAATCAATACTTCTCTTCGGTATTCAGCAATGAAAGGGAACTTGATGATGGTGAGGACAATATGAGTGAGGTTGAGGTTCTGGAGCATGTTGATATTAAGGGAGAGGAGGTGTTGGAGTTGTTAAAATACATTAGGACAGATAAGTCCCCGGGTCCTGGAGGAATATTCCCCAGGCTGCTCCATGAGGCGAGGGAAGAGATTGCTCAGCCTCTGGCTAGGATCTTTATGTCCTTGTTGTCCAGGGGAATGGTACCGGAGGATTGGAGGGAGGCGAATGTTGTTCCCTTGTTCAAAAAAGGTAGTAGGGATAGTCCAGGTAATTATAGACCAGTGAGACTTACATCTGTGGTGGGAAAGCTGTTGGAAAAGATTCTTAGAGATAGGATCTATAGGCATTTAGAGAATCATGGTCTGATCAGGGACAGTCAGCATGGCTTTGTGAAGGGAAGATCGTGTCTAACAAGCCTGATAGAGTTCTTTGAGGAGGTGACCAGGCATATAGATGAGGGTAGTGCAGTGGATGTGATCTATATGGATTTTAGTAAGGCATTTGACAAGGTTCCACACGGTAGGCATATTCAGAAAGTTAGAAGGCATGGGATCCAGGGAAGTTTGGCCAGGTGGATTCAGAATTGGCTTGCCTGCAGAAGGCAGAGGGTGGCGGTGGAGGGAGTATATTCAGATTGGAGGATTGTGACTAGTGGTGTCCCTCAAGGATCTGTTCTGGGACCTCTACTTTTCTTGATTTTTATTAACCACCTGGATGTGGAGGTAGAAGGGTGGGTGGGCAAGTTTGCAGACGACACAAAGGTTGGTGGTGTTGTAGATAGTGTAGAGGATTGTCAAGGATTGCAGAGAGACATTGATAGGATGCAGAAGTGGGCTGAGAAGTGGCAGATGGAGTTCAACCCGGAGAAGTGTGAGGTGCTACACTTTGGAAGGACAAACTCCAAGGCAGAGTACAAAGTAAATGGCAGGATACTTGGTAGTGTGGAGGAGCAGAGGGATCTCAGGGTACATGTCCACAGATCCCTGAAATTTGCCTCACAGGTGGATAGGGTAGTTAAGAAAGCTTATGGGGTGTTAGCTTTCATAAGTCGAGGGATAGAGTTTAAGAATCGCGATGTAATGATGCAGCTCTATAAAACACTGGTTAGGCCACACTTGGAGTATTGTATCCAGTTTTGGTCACCTCACTATAGGAAGTATGTGGAAGCATTGGAAAGGGTACAGAGGAGATTTACCAGGATGCTGCCTGGTTTAGAAAGTATGCATTATGATCAGAGATTAAGGGATCTAGGGCTTTACCCTTTGGAGAGAAGGAGGATGAGAGGAGACATGATAGAGGTGTACAAGATAATATAACATAGAATAGTACTGCACAGTACAGGCCCTTTGGCCCACAATGTTGTGCCGACCCTCAAACCCTGCCTCCCATATAAGCCCCCACCTTAGATTCCTCCATATACCTGTCTAGTAGTCTCTCAAACCTCACTAGTGTATCTGCCTCCACCACTGACTCAGGCAGTGCATTCCACGCACCAACCACTCTCTGAGTAAAAAACCTTCCTCTAATATCCCCCTTGAACTTCCCACCCCTTACCTAAAAGCCATGTCCTCTTGTATTGAGCAGTGCCCTGGGGTAGAGGCGCTGGCTGTCCACTCTATCTATTTCTCTTATTATCTTGTACACCTCTATCATGTCTCCTCTCATCCTCCTTCTCTCCAAAGAGTGAAGCCCAAGCTCCTTTAATCTCTGATCATAATGCATACTTTCGAGCAGAGGAGGACAAAGGGCTTAATTAGGAAAGGGAAAAAAGATTATGAGAGAAAACTGGCAGGGAACATAAAAACTGACTGTAAAAGCTTTTATAGATATGTGAAAAGAAAAAGATTGTTTAAGACAAATGTGGGTCCACTACAGACAGAAACAGGTGAATTGATTATGGGGAACAAGGACATGGCAGACCAATTGACTTTGGTTCTGTCTTCACTGAGGAGGACATAAATAATCTTCCAGAAATAGTAGGGGACAGAGGGACTAGTGAGATGGAGGAACTGAGGGAAATACATGTTAGTAGGGAAGTGGTGTTAGGTAAATTGAAGGGATTAAAAGCAGATAAATCCCCAGGGCCAGATGGTCTGCATCCCAGAGTGCTTAAGGAAGTAGCCCAAGAAATAGTGGATGCATTAGTGATAATTTTTGAAAACTCTTTAGATTCTGGACTAGTTCCTGAGGATTGGAGGGTGGCTAATGTAACCCCGCTTTTTAAAAAAGGAGGGAGAGAGAAACCGGGGAATTATAGACCAGTTAGCCTAACATCGGTGGTGGGGAAAATGCTCAAGTCAGTTATCAAAGATGTGATAACAGCACATTCGGAAAGCGGTGAAATCGTCGGACAAAGTCAGCATGGATTTGTGAAAGGAAAATCGTGTCTGACGAATCTCATAGAATTTTTTGAGGATGTAACTAGTAGAGTGGATAGGGGAGAACCAGTGGATGTGGTATATTTGGATTTTTAAAAGGCTTTTGACAAGGTCCCACACAGGAGATTAGTGTGCAAACTTAAAGCACACGGTATTGGGGATAAGGTATTAATATGGATAGAGAATTGGTTGGCAGACAGGAAGCAAAGAGTGGGAATAAATGGGACCTTTTCAGAATGGTAGACAGTGACTAGTGGGGTACCGCAAGGCTCAGTGCTTACCCCAGTTGTTTACAATATATATTAATGACTTAGATGAGGGAATTAAATGCAGCATCTCCAAGTTTGCAGATGACACGAAGCTGGGCGGCAGTGTTAGCTGTGAGGAGGATGCTAAGAGGATGCAGGGTGACTTGGATAGGTTAGGTGAGTGGGCAAATTCATGGCAGAGGCAATTTAATGTGGATAAATATGATGTTATCCACTTTGGTGGCAAAAACAGGAAAACAGATTATTATCTGAATGGTGGCCAATTAGGAAAAGGGGAGGTGCAACGAGACCTGGGTGTCATTATACACCAGTGATTGAAAGTGGGCATGCAGGTACAGCGGGAGGTGAAAAAGGCGAATGGTATGCTGGCATTCATAGCAAGAGGATTCGAGTACAGGAGCAGGGAGGTAATAGTGCAGTTGTGCAAGGCCTTGGTGAGACCACACCTGGAGTATTGTGTGCAGTTTTGGTCCCCTAATCTGAGGAAAGACATTCTTGTCATAGAGGGAGTACAAAGAAGGTTCACCAGATTGATTCCTGGGATGGCAGGACTTTCATATGATGAAAGACTGGATCAACTAGGCTTATACTCATTGGAATTTAGAAGATTGAGGGGGCATCTTATTGAAACATATAGGGATTGGACAGGCTAGATGCAGGAAGATTGTTCCCGATGTTGGGGAAGTCCAGAACGAGGGGTCACATTTGAGGATGAAGGGGAAGCCTTTTAGGACCGAGATTAGGAAAAACTTCTTCACACAGAGAGTGCTGAATCTGTGGAATTCTCTGCCACAGGAAACAGTTGAGGCCAGTTCATTGGCTATATTTAAGAGGGAGTTAGATATGGCCCTTGTGGCTAAAGGGATCAGTGGGTATGTAGGGAAGGCTGGTACAGGGTTCTGAGTTGGATGATCAGCCATGATCATACTGAATGGCGGTGCAGGCTCGAAGAGCCAAATGGCCTACTGCTGCACCTATTTTCTATGTTTCTAAAATTAAAATCCCCTACCACCACAACTTTATGTTTCCTGCAGTTGCCTGCTATCTCTCTGCAGATTTGCTCCTCCAATTCTCGCTGACTATTGGGTGGTCTGTAATACAACCCCACTAATGTGGCCATACCTTTCCTGTTTCTCAGCTCCATCCATAAGGACTCAGTAGACAAGCCCTCTAATCTGTCCGGCCTGAGCACTGCTGTAATATTTTCCCTAACAAGCAATGCTACTCCCCCACCTTTCATTCCTCTGCCTCGATCACATCTGAAACATCAGAACCCTGGAATATTAAGCTGCCAGTCCTGCCCCTCCTGTAGCCAAGTTCACTAATTGCTATAACGTCATAATTTCACGTGTCAATCCACACCCTCAACTCATCCGCCTTCCCCGCAATACTCCTAGCATTGAAATACATACACCTCAGAAGATTTTTACCACCACTCACAACCTTTCTATTAGCGGATTTGCTTGAACTTTTAACATCATTTATTTTCACCCCAGCCACACTGTCAGCTCTGGCACTCTGGTTCCCATCCCCCTGCAAATCTAGTTTAAAGCCTCCCCAATAGCACTAACAAACCTCCCTGAAAGGATATTGGTCCCCTTGTAGTTCAAGTGTAACCCGTCTCTCTTGTACAGGTCCCACCTGCCCCAGAAGAGGTCCCAATGATCCTGAAATCTGAAACCCTGCCCCCTACAGCAGTTCCTCAGCCACTTGTTCCTCCTCCAGAGCATCCTATTCCTACCCTCACTGGCACGTAGCACAGGTAGCAATCCTGAGGTTACCACCCTCGAAGTTCTGCTTTTCAACTTCCTACCAAGCTCTCTATACTCACTGTCCAGGACCTCTTCACTCTTCCTTGCTATGTCATTGGTACCGATGTGCACCACGACATCTGACTGGTCACCCTCCCGCTTCAGAATGTCATGCAATCGATCAGAGACATCCTTGACCCTGGCACCTGGGAGGCAACAAACCATCCTGGATTCTCTGTCACGACCACAGAACCTTCTATCTGCACCTCTAACTATCGAGTCCCCTATCCCTACCGCTCTCCTCTTTCTCCCCCCTCCCTTCTGCACTGCAGAGCCAGACTCAGTGCCAGAGATCCGGCTACTGCAGCTAGTCCCAGATAAGTCATTCCCCCCAACAGTAACAGAACGAAAGTGTTACCATATGAAGAACGTCTGGCAGCTCTTGGGCTGTATTCCCTGGTGTTCTGGCGAATGAGGGAGGATCTCATAGAAACGTTCCGAATGTTAAAAGGCCTGAACAGCATAGATCTGGCAAAGTTATTTCCCATGTTAGGGGAGTCTAGGACCAGAGGGCACGACTTCAGGATAGAAGAACGTCCATTTAGAACAGAGATGTGGAGAAATTACTTTCGTCAGAAGGTGGTAGATCTGTGGAATTTGTTGCCATGAGCAGCTGTGGAGGCCAAGTCATTGGGTGCATTTAAAGCAGAGATTGACAGGTTCTTGATTAGCCAGAGCATCAAAGGGTATGGGGAGAAGGCAGGGGAGTGGAGATGACTGGAAGAATTGGATCAGCCCATGATTAAATGGCAGAACAGACTCAATGGGCTAAATGGCCCACTTCTGCTCCTATGTCTTATGGCTTTATGGGTTGGTTGGGTCTTTGATTATGCTGGCTCCTTTACTGAGACAGTGAGAAGTGTATACAGAGTCACTAGACATAAGAGATACGACAGCACAGTACAGGCCCTTCTGCCCTCGATGTTATGTCGACCCATATATTCCTTAATAAAAACAAACTAAACCCACATTACTCCGTAACCCTCTATTTTTCTTTCAACCATGTGCCTATCCAAGAGGCTCTTAAACACCCCTAATGTTTTAGCCTCTACCACCATCCCTGGCAAGTCATTCCAGGCACCCACAACCCTCTGTGTAAAAAACTTACCCCTGATGTCTCCCCTAAACTTCCCTCCCTTAACTTTGTACATATGCCCTCTGGTGTTTGCTATTCATGGCCTGGGAAACAGGTACTGGCTATCTACCCTATCTATGCCTCTCATAATCTTGCAGACCTCTATCAAATCCCCTCTCATCCTTCTGCGCTCAGAAGAGAAAAAGTCCCAGCTCTGCTAACATTGCCTCATAAACTTGTTTTCCAATCCAGGCAACATCCTGGTAAACAACACACATCAAAGTTGCTGGTGAACGCAGCAGGCCAAGCAGCATCTATAGGAAGAGGCGCAGTCGACGTTTCAGGCCGAGACCCTTCGTCAGGACTAACTGAAGGAAGAGTGAGTAAGGGATTTGAAAGCAAATCCCTTACTCACTCTTCCTTCAGTTAGTCCTGACGAAGGGTCTCGGCCTGAAACGTCGACTGCGCCTCTTCCTATAGATGCTGCTTGGCCTGCTGCGTTCACCAGCAACTTTGATGTGTGTTGCTTGAATTTCCAGCATCTGCAGAATTCCTGTTGTTAACATCCTGGTAAATCTCCTCTGCACCTTCTCCATAGCTTCCACATCCTTCCTATAATGAGGTGACTAGAACTGAACACAATACTCTAAGTGTGGCCTCACCAGCGATTTGTAGAGTTGCAACATGACCTCTCTACTCTTGAACTCAATCCCCCTATTAATGAACCATAGCATCCCATAGGCCTTCTTAACTATCCTATCAACCTGTGCAGCGACCTTGAGGAATGTATGGATTTGAACCCGAAGGTCCCTCTGTTCATCCACACTCTGTTCATCTCACACCGACCATTAACCCTGTACTCAACATTCTGGTTTGTCCTTCCAAAATGCATCACCTCACACTTATCCGGATTGAACTCCATCTGCCACTTTTCTGCCCAACTCTGCATCCTGTCTAAATCCTTTATACTTTATACTTTATTGTCGCCAAACAATTTTTTGATTCTGCGCTTCCCGCTCCCTGGATTACAAATTGATAGTAACTATTAAAAATTTAAGCTATAAATCATAAATAGAAAATAAAAAAATGGAAAGTCAGGTAGTGCAAAAAAACCAAGATGCAGGTCCGGATATCTGGAGGGTATGGCCCAGATCTGGGTCAGGATCCGTTCAGCAGTCTTATCACAGTTGGAAAGAAGCTGTTCCCAAATCTGGCCGTATGAGTCATCAAGCTCCTGAGCCTTCTCACACCACTCTCACACAGAGAGTGGTGAATCTGTGGAATTCTCTGCCACAGGAAACAGTTGAAGCCAGTTCATTGGCTATATTTAAGAGGGAGTTAGATATGGCCCTTGTGGCTAAAGGGATCGGGGGGTATGGAGGGAAGGCTGGTACAGGGTTCTGAGTTGGATGATCAGCCATGATCATACTGAATGGCAGTGCAGGCTCGAAGGGCCAAATGGCCTACTCCTGCACCTATTTTCTATGTTTCTATGTTTCTCCCGAAGGGAAGAGGGATGAAAAGTTTGTTGGCTGGGTGGGTCGTGTCCTTGATTATCTTGGTAGCACTGTTCTAACAGCGTGCAGTGTAAAGTGAGTCCAAGGATGGAAGATTGGTTTGTGTGATGTGCTTCACCGTGTTCATGATCTTCTGCAGCTTCTTCCGGTCTTGGACAGGACAACTTCCATACCAGGTTGTGATGCACCCTAGAAGAATGCTTTTTACGGTGCATCTATAAAAATTAGTGAGGGTTTTAAGGGACGGGCCAAATTTCTTTAGTTTTCTCAGGAAGTAAAGGTGCTGGTGGGCCTTCTTGGCAGTGGACTCTGCTTGGTTAGACCAAGTCAGGTCATTTGTGATATTGACCCCAAGGAACTTAAAGCTTTTGACCTGTTCCACTTGCGCACCACCGATGTAAATTGGGTCGTGCGGTCCGCTACTCCTTCTGAAGTCAACAATTAATTCCTTTGTCTTGCTGACGTTGAGGGATAGGTTATTGTCTTCGCACCATGCCACCAGGTTCTTAATTTCCTCTCTGTACTCATACTCATCATTACCCGAGATACGGCCGACAATTGTTGTGTCATCAGCAAACTTATAAATTGAGTTTGATGGAAACTTGGCTACACAATCATGGGTGTACAGTGAGTATAGCAGGGGGCTGAGTACACAGCCTTGTGGGGCACCGGTGCTCAGAGTGATTGTAGAGGAGAGCTTGTCCCCTATTTTTACAGCCTGGGTCCTGTCTGTGAGGAAGTTGAAGATCCAGCTGCAGATCTGAGTGCTAAGGCCCAGGTTCCGGCGCTTAGGAATCAGTTTATTTGGAATGATGGTATTAAAGGCAGAGCTGTAGTCAATGAAAAGGAGCCTTACCTATGCGACTTTATTCTCCAGGTGTTCTAAGGAGGAATGTAGGGCCAGAGAGATGGCATTTGCCATTGACCTGTTGCTCCGGTAGGTGAATTGCAAAGCGTCGAGGTTGACCGGTAGGCTGTAGTTGATGTGTGCCATAACCAATCGCTCGAAGCACTTCATAGCAATTGATGTCAGAGTCACAGGTCGATAGTCATTCAGGAATGCCACCTTGCTCTTCTTCGGCACTGGGATTATCATTGCCTTCTTAAAACACAAGGGGATCTTAGACTGAAGCAAGGAACAGTTGAAGATGTCAGCAAACTCTCCAGCTAACTCGCTTGCACAGGCCCGGAGAACCCATCCGGGGACGCCATCTGGGCCCGTCGCCTTCCTTGGATTTATCTTCAGGAGGGCCCTTCTAACATCCTCCTCGGTGACAATGAATCTCGATGCCACCAGGTCCGGTTCATCCTCTTGTGATCTTCAACAATCTACAGCTCCATCCACAAGTCCTCCAATCTTCGTGTCATCCGCAAACTTACTCTCCTATCCTTCCGCTTCTTCATTCAGGTCATTTATAAAAATCACAAAGAGCAGGGGTCCCAGGACAGATCCTTGAAGCACTCTACCAGTCACTGACCTCCAGGCAGAATACTTTCCTTCCACTACCACTCTCTGCTTTCTTCCTTTTGGCCATTTTTTTATCCAAACAGCCAAAGTTCCTCTGATTTCATGCCTCATGACTTTCTAGATAAGTCTCTCATGGGGAACCTTGTCAAATGCCTTGCTAAAATCCATGTAGACCACATCTACCGCCCTACCTTCATCAATTTCTTTTGTTACCTCTTCAAAAAACTCAATTAGGCTCGTGAGGCACGACCTTCCCTTCACAAAGCCATGTTGACTATCCTTGAGTAGACTGTACTTCTCCATGTGCTCGTAGATCCTATTCTTAAGAATCCTTTCCAATAGTTTGCAGATCACCGATGTAAGACTCACCGGTCTATAGTTCCCAAGATTTTCCCTATTACCTTTTATAAACAAGGGAACTACATTTGCCATTCTCCAATCCTCCGGCACCTCCCCTGCAGCCAAAGAGGATTCAAAGATCAAAGCTACTGCTCCGGCAATCTCTTCTCTCACTTCCCACAACAACCTGGGGTATATCACGTCCGGCCCCGGGGACTTATCAATCTTCAGTCCATGCAGGGTAGGCTGGTTTCCTTGATGTGTGAGTTGTGTCCACAACTCATTGCACTATTGTGGCCCGATGAAGGTTCTTACCCCAAAGTATCAACTGTTTCTTCATTTTCATAGATGCTCCCTGACTGATGACTTCCTCCTGCATTGCTCTGGATTTCCAGTATCTGCAGTATCTCTTGTATTTAGTATTGTGACAATCCTAATATGCGTAGAATGTGTTCAGCTCATTGGGAAGGGATGTGATGTTGTCAACACTGCTGCCTGACTTTCTTTTGTAACACATTATAATATGTAAGCACTGCTTTAACTGATGCTGAACTGAGCTTCAATCTTGGGATGTGGTCATCCTGTCAGAAGGCGGCAATAGGTCCTGGCGTGGAGAGGTCTTCCAGTAAGTTGGGGCAGTCTGGTCCTGGTATGCTTATCCAGCCAGTAGGGGTCAGGGTGAAATGACTTCTGTGTGTGATAGCAGCTGTCTCTTGGGGTCAACCAAAGCTGCTTTTATCTTTGTAAAATTACTTTTTTTACAATCCAAACAACATTGGATGGAGGGGAATGGAATTATCGATGTTTCCAAATCAAACCCAACCCTGCATTGAGACTGAGAGTGTAAAGGGGAAATGGTTGGTATAAAGAAAGGGGAGTGGTGAGTGCTGAGATGATTATTCCCAGTCTGGCCAGCAAGATAGGGTGGGGGCAATGTGAGTCCTGGAGTGGTATGACTAGTTGGACAGCAGGTGTCAGAATGTAGTGACCATCTGCCCAGCTGACTGCCTTTGTCCACTTTCACTCAGAGGCAGTTACTATTGGGGAAGTCTTGGAACAAATAGACCAGGCTATATTTTCAGTAGAGACCCTTGGAACATCAGACACCACATTCACCCCAAAAACTATTCCAGACAATGTTGAAAAGAGCATGGTGGGGAACAGATGCAGCTACAGAGGGGCTTCATATCAAAGGCAGAGAACATGAGCATTTAAACCATGGGGGCATTAAAAATATCTAAACAAATGAGATAATGGAGGCAACAATCATCATCACTTTCAGTTCTGATCGTTATAGGAAGGATGCAAAAGCTTTAGAGAGAGTGCAGAGGAGATTCACCAAGATGCTGCCTGGATTAGAGAGCATGATTTCTAAACATAGTTCAAACATTGCATTAGGTTGAGCGAACTAGGGCTTTTCCCTTTGGAGTGAAGGAGGATGAGAGGTGATGATAAGAGGCATAGAAAGAGAAGGGTAGAAATGGCCATATTTTTAACATGGTTGGAGGAAGTTATAGGGGGCATGTAAGAGGTCAGTTTTCTACTGGGTGCCAGGGATGGGGGTAGAGACAGATATATTAAAGAATTTCTTAGATAGGCACAGGTTGCAAGGTTGTTAAGCCGAGGAGTGGTAGTGGAGACAAGCTCCCATTACCTAAAAGTGCTCCTCACGGCATGCGCCTCAAATAGCCTCTGACAACCAAGTCCAACTCCTGGCCTTCTCATGTGGCTTAGCCTCTAAGCCAAGCAGAACTGTTTCTACTGACAGGAGAAGGGGCGAAGGTGGGTCCTGGTGCCTTAAAACCAATGCTTCGGGTAGATGGAGCTCGTCAGCCTGGGAAGGTAGTCTATCTAAGAGAGAGAAACTCTGATTCCAAACCTCTGCTGCCTTATGGTCATACCCACTCATGGGAGAGGCTTCGGAGGTAAACCCTGAGGACAAATCCGGAGCTGGAGTCCCTAAGGCAGTCCGACGTTGCCTTCAACCTCGTTCTGGCAACTCCTGCGATGACAGCAGTGCCAAGCTGTATCGGCCCTGGCCCTTGCCCTTCCCATGGACAACATCAGTGTCGTGGAAAGGGCAACTGCCAGTCTTCCATATAACCTTGCCTAGGCCTTCACCCTGGAGAGGACACTCCAGCATCGCCTCACCGCGACGGCACAACACAGAAAGCAGCAGTCTACCACAGACTGAAGCAAGACTTTCATACACAGAATAGTACAGCACAGTACAGGCCCTTCAGCCCACAATGTTGCGCCGACCCTCAAACCCTGCCTCCCATATAAGCCCCCAACATTCCACGCACCAACTCTGAGTAAACTCTGAGTAAAAAACCTTCCTCTAATATCCCCCTTGAACTTCCCACCCCTTACCTTAAAGCCATGTCCTCTTGTATTGAGCAGTGGTGCCCTGGGGAAGAGGCGCTGGCTATTCACTCTATCTATTCCTCTTATTATCTTGTACACCTCTATCATATCTCCTCTCATCCTCCTCTCTCCAAAGAGTAAAGCCCTAGCTCCCTTAATCTCTGATCATAATGCATACTTTCTAAACCAGGCAGCATCCTGGTAAATCTCTGTACCCTTTCCAATGCTTCCTCATCCTTCCTATAGTGAGGTGACCAGAAGTGGACACAGTATTCCAAGTGTGGCCTAACCAGAGTTTTATAGAACTGCATCATTACATCGCGAATCTTAAACTCTATCCCTCGACTTATGAAAGCTAACACCCCATAAGCTTTCTTAACTACCCTATCCACCTGTGAGGCAACTTTCAGGGATCTGTGGACATGTACCCCGAGATCCCTCTGCTCCTCCACACTACCAAGTATCCTGCCATTTACTTTGTACTCTGCCTTGGAGTTTGTCCTTCCAAAGTGTACCACCTCACACTTCTCCAGGTGCAGATCCATGGTCTCGCAAGACTAACAGATGCCACCAATAGATAGACACAGGGATGACGGAAAAATGGAAGATTACGTTGGAGGGAAGCGTTAGATTGATTTTAAAGTAGATTACAAGGTGGGTAGAAGACTGCGGGCCGAAGGATTTGCATGGTGCTGTAATGTTTACTGTTCTAAGTTCTGAGAAGTAGCAGAAACACTAATGGGACAAAAAGGTCCTCAAGGCTCCTCGACTTGATGACATGTATCCACTATCTTAAAGCTTGTGCATTGACTGTAATCAACGAAAATTCCATGGATTCTGAAGGTGGCCGGAGGAATGAAAATAGCAAATGTAACTCCAGAATTCAAAACAATGGAGACAGAAAGCAGGATATATTTAGTCTATTGAAAAGGCCCGAGAGTATCATTAAGGACATCATTAAGCAGAGTGCATCATTTCACAGATAGGTTTGCCAAAGGACATGGTTTGACAAATTTACTGGAGGATATACCAGACAGGTGGATAGTGGGAACTGGGTGGGTGAGCTGTAGTTGGATTTCCAGAAGACATTTGTTAAGATGTCATAAAAGAATACTCAAGTGTACACACAGGGTGAAGGACAAAGTATCGGCAGTGGATAGCTGAGAGGAAACAAAGTCAGGAAAAGGGGTTATATTCGGATTATCCATCAGTATCTGATAATGTGCCTCAGCAAATAGTCATGAGACATGATTGTACTCAAAACCGATACTTGGGCCATAAAGCTGCGAGTTAAGTCTGCAGAGGCAGAGAAATGTATGCAGTAAGTGGACACAATGTAGGAAAGTACAATTATATCCATAATGAAAATCATCTGTTATTGCAGATGAAGTTAACAGGACAGTGAGTGCCCAATGGGGAGCAGTGACTGGGCTCAGGGTAGAGCAGTAGAAGTGGGAGAGATGGGGTGGGGGGAACTGGGAAGGGGGAGATAGGGAGGAGGAGATGAGGTTGAGGGAGAAGTGTATATGGGCAAAGAGAGATGGGTATATGGGGTGAGGGAGAAGGGGAGATGGGGAGAGGGAAATGAGAAGATGGGATGGGAATATGGGAAGGGATGTTAGGGTGAGGGAGATGGGAAGGGGTTGATAGGGTGGGAGATATAGGAAAGGGAGGTGGGGCGGGGAGATGGGGAAGGGGAGGATGTGGGGGAGATGGAGTAGGTGAGATACGTGAGAAAATGTGGAAGCTGAGGGGGAGATGGGGTGGGTGGGGGAAGATGGAGAGATGAGGTGGAGTAGATGGGGAGATGGGGTGCGGGAGATAAGTGGAAGGAGAGATGGGAATGGGTTTGGGGAGATGCAGAGCTGAAATGGCGGAGATGGGGAGGGGGAGGTGGTTATATAGGGTGGGGTAAATGGGCAGATGGGTGGGGGAGATGGGGTGATGAAGAAGGGGAAATAGGTAGATGGAGTTCGTGAGATGGGGAGTGGGCTTTGTGGATATGGAATGGGGAGATGCGTAGATAGGGAAATGGGAAGATGGAGTGGGAGAGATGGGGAGATGGGGTAGGGTAGATGGGGAAATGTGATGAGGGCAATGGAGAGAAGGGTCTGGGGAGATGGGGAGACAGGTAGGAGGGATAGGAAGATGGGGAATGGAAGATGTGGAGATGGGATGAGGGTGACAGGGAGGAGGGGAGATGGGGTGATGGAGAAGGGGAAATGGGTAGATGGTGTGGGGGAGATGGGGAGCGAGGAATGTGGATATGGAATGGGCAGATGTGTAGATAGCAAAATGGGGAGGGGAAATGGGAAGATGGAGTGGGAGAGATGGGGTGAGGGCGATGGGGAGTAGGTGGAGAAAATGGGTGAAATGGGGAGGGGGTATGGGGAAAGGGAGGGGAAGATGGGTAGACGGGATGAGAGGGATGGATTGGGGAAATGAGGAAATGGGAGTTGGGGTGGGGAGATGGGGAGGGAGAAATGGGGAGATAGGGAGGGGGAGGTGGGGTGAGGGAGATTAGACCATAAGACCAGAAGACATAGGAGCAGAATTAGGCCATTCAGCCCATTGAGTCTGCTTCACCATTCCATCATGGCTGATCCCGAATCCCACTCAATCTGTCTTCTCGCTATATCCTTTGATGCCCTGACCAATAGGAAACAATCAACTTCTGCCTTAAATATATGCATTGACTTGGCCTCCACTGCAGTCAGACGCAGAGCATTCCACAGATGGGGAAATGGGGCAGGGGAGATAGATGGGGGAGATGGAGTGTGGTGGATTTGTGAAGATAGACAGATATGTAGGGGAGATGCGGTGTGAGAGCTTGAGAGAGTGAGATGGGTAGATTGGGTAGTGGAGATGGGGAGAGGAGGTGGGGGAGATGGTGAGATGGGGTTGAGGAAATGGGGAGATTTGGCGGAATTTGGGGAGATGGGGAGGGGGAGCTGGGGTGACAAAGATGGGGAGATGGGAAGGGGCAAATGAGGAGACGGAGTTGCGGAGATGGGTAAATGGGGAGAGACTGGGGTAAGTGGGTTAGGGGACGGAGTGGCGGAGATGAAGCGATAAGGCAGGGTAGATGTGAGGATTGGGTGTGGGATATGGGGAGGGGGTTGGGGTAGTGAAGATAGGAAAATGGGTGGGGAGGTATGGAGAAGGGGTGGGGAAGATGCCATGGGGATGGGGAGATGGGGTGGTAGGGATGGGGGAGATGGAGTGAGGGCGATGGGGTGAGAGAAATATGAAGGGGAGATGGGGAGATGGAGAGCTGGGAAAGGTGGTGTAAATGGTGAGATAGGGTTGGCGTAGGGAGATACAATGGTGAGATGGGTTGGGAGATAGAGAGAGAGAGGGAATTGGGAAGGGAGAGAGGGGAAGATGGGGAGAAAGGCAGATAGGAAGATAGAGCGATGGGGATGGATTATGTGGTGAGTGAGTTGGGTATGCGGAGGTGGGGAGAGGAGGAGATGGGGAGGGGAGATAGGTTGGAGTAGATGGGGAGATAGAGAAGGGTGATGGGAAGATGGGGTGGCAAGATGTGGGGATGGGGTGGGAAAGATGGGGAAGGTGACAGATGGGGGAGATGGGAAGGGTGGGGTAGATGGTGAGACAGACAGGGGTAGATCGGAAGATGCAGTGGTGGAGATGGAGTTGGTGAGATGGAGAGATGGAAGGGTGAGATGGGGAGGAGGTCATCAGGTGAGGGAGCTGGTAAGATGGAGATGGGGAGGGGAGGAGAAGATGGGGAGATGGGTGGTGGATATGATGTGGGGTACATGGGGAGAGGGGGTTGAGGAAAGGGAAGGTGTGGGGGAGATTGGGAGACGGAGAGATGGGGTAAATGGAGTTGGGTGATGAAGAGATGTGGTGGGAGAGATGGGGTGGGGATAGATGGGGTAGAGGAGAGATGGGGAGATGTGGGGGGAAATAGGGATGGGGAAATTATGTAGAGATGGGGTGGGGTAGATGGGGTCAGTGAGATGTGTAGGAGATGAGGAGGAGGGATGAGGTGGTGGAGATGGAGAGATGTTGGGTGTCTTGGGGTGGAGGACATGAGGAAATGGGACGGGGACATACAGAGATGAGGTAGGGTAGACGTGGGGATCAGATTGGGGAGATGAGGATGGGGGATAGGGTGATGGGCTGGGTGAGTTGTGGTGGGGGAGATGGGGATATGGAGCGGGGAGATGGGGTGGGGAGATGAAGAGGGTAGGTAGAGTAGGGGATACGTGGAGGGAGAGATGATAAGATGGGGAAAGCGAAATGGGAAGATGGAGAAATTAGGTGGATGGGGGAGATGGAGTGGTGGAGATGGGAAGAAGGGGTGAGGGAGATGAGAAAGGGTGAAGGGAGAAGGGGTGGGGAAGATGGGGAGGGGTTTATGGGGAGATGCCATGGGGGCAGGGGAGAATTTGAGAATTGACTTTATTACTTACATCCTTCATACACATGAGGAGTAAAAATCTTTACATTACATCTCCATCTAAATGTACAATGTGCAATTTATAATAAATAGTATGTACAACAGTACAGTAATATATCATAGAAATACAATTGTATCAGCATGAATTAATCAGTCTGATGACCTGGTGAAAGAAGCTGTCCCGGAACCCATTGGTCCTGGCTTTTATGCTGCAGTACCACATCCCGGATGTTAGCAGCTGGAACAATTTGTGGTTGGGGTGACTCGGTCCCCAATGATCATTTGGGCCCTTTGAGATGTTGTGGTGGAGATGGAGATGGGAAGATGGGGAGTGGGAGAGGGAAAGAGGGGTTGATGGGAGCCGGGTGGAGAGATGGGAAAGGTAAGGAGGAGGAGGCCATGGAGTGAGGGAGTTGAGGAAAAGGAGAGGGGAGGGCAAGGAGGGGGAGGCAGAGGGAGGTAGAGAAGGAGATGGGGAAGGATGATGGAGAGGGTGTGGCAGAGATGGGGTGGAGTAAATGGGGAGGGAGAGATGGGGAGATGAGGAACTATATTCAGAATTACAGGGCTAGAACCTACTAACTTAGTGGCAGCTTGACAAGTCGTTCTGTGAGAATAATGTATGAACAAATAATGTATGAAGTGTTTGTTCCATGAGAAGCTTCTCAGTCTACCCTTATCTGTATGTGATAACAATGTATATCAGCAGCTCCAAACTGTATTCTGGGTTCACTTGGCTGCAGATTTTCTCAAACTCGATGAGCAGGGACTCTGTGTTGCCAACTGAGAACGCAAGCTTGCTAATAAACAGTACCTACTTTTAAGCAAACTGTGTTTGACAGTTATTCCCCGGGTCTGAACCTAAAGGCCTATGGTAGAGAGACACAATTGACGTCTTGGCGCTGTGCGCAGGATCCCAATATGTGGTAGACAGCTCGCCAAAATTGAATAAGTGGACCGACGGACTGTTGGGGTGAATCAGAGACAAACGGGCCCACAAGGTAAGCTTGAATCTTGCTTGATTCCTCTCTGCTCCCTGACGATACTGTTTCTTCCCTCATTTTGGCGGTTGAAGTCCCTTAACGCGACCCAAGGGGAATAGTAAGTCAATACGGGCGGTTCGAGATCCCCGGACAAGTAAGTCAAGACGGCGGTTCGAGTCCCCCGGAATACAATGGGTGCGCGTTTAGACAAAGGGAGCGGGGGTTGGGGGGGAGTAGTCCGTTACAAAAAATAATATACAAATATCCAGAGAAAGAAACTCAGACAAATGTCGTTCCAATTGTCTAAACATCTGGGAAAAGACAATTGGCCTGAAGGAGGTACATTTGATTTAAAGTTAATATGGAAAGAGAAGGCAGGGAAGCCCTGATTGGTCTATGGCGACGAGGCAGAAATAAAAGAAGACAAACATAAATTAAACTGTAGACCGATAACACTAAGCGAAGAAGGATAGATGTACGTGATGAAAGAGGCAATCAGGAGTTGGAAAGAGTTGAGAGCAATTTGTGAAAAAATGGGATAAGGAACAGGAACAGACAAGTAGGCGGAAGAAAATTGACTGGAGACAAACATACTGGCCATGGAAAAACGAAGAAAGGGAATCGGAAAATAAAAATAATTCTGGGAAACCCCGCCTCTATCCAGACATACCGACCAATTCCCCAAGCGATAATGATGATGATTGGTAATTGATAAGGCGACCTAATAATCCCACCGTACTATCCACAGCTGCGTCGGCGCCTGCTTTACCATGATCGGTTTCCCATCCCATATGGATCTCGCCCTGGTGCCTCAGTCGCCAACTCGACAGTCATTGCATCGCCACCAACCCATGTAGTTTCTCCAGAACGGTTGGGAAGCCCAATACTGTACCCGTTTTTGCTCGCTCGCGGAGTCAGCCTGCACCTTTCCCGGACTGGACCCCTGAACAAGGGCCATTGGTTTTACCGGGACCGATACAGACTCAGTATCAATTACCCTGAGAACCGTTCCTAACCCACAAGCCGGAGTGGCGGGACAACCACCTAATATGGAAATCCATAAACCCTGGACCCCTTCCGAACTCTGTGGTACACTGAATACTGTCCTGACTATTTATTCCGCTAACTCTCGAGATTTGTTCCCTCTGGCTATGGTCACCCTTACTCCTACTGATCAGACACGATCCACCACTCTGCTCGGACATGGCAATTACGACCAATTAATCGCGACCGGGCAAACCGACCCACGGATGATTGAAAATATATTGGATGTTCTGGCCCCCTCCACAGATGTGACTAAGGTCTTAGAGTGTAAACCCAGGAAAGTTGAGACCCCCGATGATTTTTTAGAACGCTTTGATGCCGTTTATTCTGTACAATCGGGAGATGCGCTGTACGCAGCAGGGAACCAGCCCCCATAGTGCTATGCTCTCCTCCTCCAAGCCCTGCCCAGTAAGGCGGCCGACGAGGTTAAAGTCAACAATATAAACCGGTCAGAAAGCCATTTAAAATTAGTTAGTAGTTCACAAAGTATTTCTAGAAATTTGATTGGAGAAAGGCTAACTTTAAGGAGATGCGAAAGGATTTAGAAGGAGTCGACTGGGACAATTTGTTTTATGGGAAGGATGTAATAGAGAAATGGAGGTCATTTAAAGGTGAAATTTTGAGGGTACGGAATCTTTATGTTCCTGTTAGGTTGAAGGGAAAGGGTAAAAGTTTAAGAGAGCATCACACATCAAAGTTGCTGGTGAATGCAGCAGGCCAGGCAGCATCTCTAGGAAGAGGTACAGTCGACGTTTCGGGCCGAGACCCTTAGTCCTGATGAAGGGTCTTGGCCCGAAACGTCGACTGTACCTCTTCCTAGAGATGCTGCCTGGCCTGCTGTGTTCACCAGCAACCTTGATGTGTGTTGCTTGAATTTCCAGCATCTGCAGAATTCCTCGTGTTTAAGTTTGAGAGAACCATGGTTTTCAAGGGATATTGGAGACTTGGTTCAGAAAAAGAGAGATATCTACAATAAATATAGGCAGCATGGAGTAAATGAGGTGCTCGAGGAATATAAAGAATGTAAAAAGAATCTTAAGAAAGAAATGAGAAAAGCTAAAAGATACGAGGTTGCTTTGGCAAGTAGGGTGAAAATAAATCCAAAGGGTTTCTACAGTTATATTAATAGCAAAAGGATAATGAGGGATAAAATTGGTCCCTTAGGGAATCAGAGTAGACAGCTATGTGTGAAACCAAAAGAGATGGGGGAGATTTTGAACAATTTCTTTTCTTCGATATTCACTGAGGAGAAGGATATTGAATTGTGTAAGGTAGGGAAGATATGGAAACTATGATGATTAGAGCTATGATGAAAAGAGCGCCTGAAGGCTTTGTGTGTCAGTGCAAGGAGCTTTTGTAACAAGGTGGATGAATTGAAAGTGCAGATTGTTATTAATGATTATGATATAGTTGGGATCACAGAGACATGGCTCCAGGGTGACCGAGGATAGGAGCTCAACGTTCAGGGATATTCAATATTCAGGAGGGATAGACATGAAAGAAAAGGAGGTGGGGTGGCGTTGCTGGTTAAAGATGAGATTAACGCAATAGAAAGGAAGGACATAAGCTGGGAAGATGTGGAATCGATACGGGTAGAGCTGCGTAACACTAAGGGGCAGAAAACGCTGGTGGGAGTTGTGTACAGGCCACCTAACAGTAGTAGTGAGGTCGGAGATGGTATTAAACAGGAAATTAGAAATGTGTGCAATAAAGGAACAGCAGTTATAATGGGTGACTTCAATCTACATGTAGATTGGGTGAACCAAATTGGTAAAGGTGCTGAGGAAGAGGATTTCTTGGAATGTATGCGGGATGGTTTTTTGAACCAACATGTCGAGGAACCAACTAGAGAGCAGGCTATTCTAGACTGGGTTTTGAGCAATGAGGAAGGGTTAATTAGCAATCTTGTCGTGAGAGGCCCCTTGGGTAAGAGTGACCATAATATGGTGGAATTCTTCATTAAGATGGAGAGTGACATAGTTAATTCAGAAACAAAGGTTCTGAACTTAAAGAAGGGTAACTTTGAAGGTACGAGACGTGAATTAGCTAAGATAGACTGGCAAATGACACTTAAAGGATTGACGGTGGATATGCAATGGCAAACATTTAAAGATTGCATGGATGAACTACAACAATTGTTCATCCCAGTTTGGCAAAAGAATAAATCAAGGAAGGTAGTGCACCCGTGGCTGACAAGAGAAATTAGGGATAGTATCAATTCCAAAGAAGAAGCATACAAATTAGCCAGAAAAAGTGGCTCACCTGAGGACTGGGAGAAATTCAGAGTTCAGCAGAGGAGGGCAAAGGGCTTAATTAGGAAGGGGAAAAAAGATTATGAGAGAAAACTGGCAGGGAACATAAAAACGGACTGTAAAAGCTTTTATAGATATGTAAAAAGGAAAAGACTGGTAAAGACAAATGTAGGTCCCCTACAGACAGAAACAGGTGAATTGATTATGGGGAGCAAGGACATGGCAGACCAATTGAATAATTACTTTGGTTCTGTCTTCACTAAGGAGGACATAAATAATCTTCCAGAAATAGTAGGGGACAGAGGGTCCAGTGAGATGGAGGAACTGAGCGAAATACATGTTAGTAGGGAAGTGGTGTTGGGTAAATTGAAGGGATTAAAGGCAGATAAATCCCCAGGGCCAGATGGTCTGCATCCCAGAGTGCTTAAGGAAGTAGCCCAAGAAATAGTGGATGCATTAGTGATAATTTTTCAAAACTCGTTAGATTCTGGACTAGTTCCTGAGGATTGGAGGGTGGCTAATGTAACCCCACTTTTTAAAAAAGGAGGGAGAGAGAAACCGGGGAATTATAGACCGGTTAACCTAACGTCAGTGGTGGGGAAACTGCTGGAGTCAGTTATCAAAGATGTGATAACAGCACATTTGGAAAGTGGTGAAATCATTGGACAAAGTCAGCATGGATTTGTGAAAGGAAAATCATGTCTGACAAATCTCATAGAATTTTTTGAGGATGTCACTAGTATAGTGGATAGGGGAGAACCAGTGGATGTGGTATATTTGGATTTTCAAAAGGCTTTTGACAAGGTCCCACACAGGAGATTAGTGTGCAAACTTAAAGCACACGGTATTGGGGGTAAGGTATTGATGTGGATAGAGAATTGGTTAGCAGACAGGAAGCAAAGAGTGGGAATAAACGAGACCTTTTCAGAATGGCAGGCAGTGACTAGTGGGGTACTGCAAGGCTCAGTGCTGGGACCCCAGTTGTTTACAATATATATTAATGACTTGGATGAGGGAATCAAATGCAGCATCTCCAAGTTTGCAGATGACACGAAGCTGGGTGGCAGTGTTAGCTGTGAGGAGGATGCAGGGTGACTTGGATAGGTTGGGTGAGTGGGCAAATTCATGGCAGATGCAATTTAATGTGGATAAATGTGATGTTATCCACTTTGGTGGCAAAAATAGGAAAACAGATTATTATCTGAATGGTGGCCGATTAGGAAAAGGGAAGGTGCAATGAGACCTGGGTGTCATTATACACCAGTTATTGAAAGTGGGCATGCAGGTACAGCAGGCGGTGAAAAAGGCGAATGGTATGCTGGCATTTATAGCGAGAGGATTCGAGTACAGGAGCAGGGAGGTACTACTGCAGTTGTACAAGGCCTTGGTGAGACCACACCTGGAGTATTGTGTGCAGTTTTGGTCCCCTAATCTGAGGAAAGACATCCTTGCCATAGAGGGAGTACAAAGAAGGTTCACCAGATTGATTCCTGGGATGGCAGGACTTTCATATGAAGAAAGACTGGATGAACTGGGCTTATACTCGTTGGAATTTAGAAGATTGAGGTGGGATCTGATTGAAACGTATAAAATCCTAAAGGGATTGGACAGGCTAGATGCAGGAAGATTGTTCCCGATGTTGGGGAAGTCCAGAATGAGGGGTCACAGTTTGAGGATAAAGGGGAAGCCTTTTAGGACCGAGATTAGGAAAAACTTGTTCACACAGAGAGTGGTGAATCTGTGGAATTCTCTGCCACAGGAAACAGTTGAGGCCAGTTCATTGACTATATTTAAGAGGGAGTTAGATATGGCCCTTGTGGCTACGGGGATCAGGGGGTATGGAGGGATGGCTGGTGCAGGGTTCTGAGTTGGATGATCAGCCATGATCATAATAAATGGCGGTGCAGGCTCGAAGGGCCGAATGACCTACTCCTGCACCTATTTTCTATGTTTCTAAAGAAGAGGAAGTATTGGCACTTTTAAGGAATATTAAAGTGGATAACTCTCCAGGTCCTGACAAGATATTCCCTAGGACCTTGATGGAGGTCAGTGACGAAATAGCAGGGGCTCTGACAGAAATATTTCAAATGTCATTAGAAATGGGGATGGTGCCGGAAGATTGGCATATTGCTCATGTTGGTCCATTGTATAAAAAGGGTGCTAAGAGTAAACCTAGCAATTATCGGCCTGTAAGTTTGATGTCAGTGGTGGGTAAATTAATGGAAAGTATTCTTAGAGATGGTATATATAATTATATGGATAGACAAGGTCTGATTAGGAACAATCAACATGTATTTGTGCGTGGAAGGTCATATTTGACAAATCTTATTGAATTTTTTGAAGAGGTTACTGGGAAAGTTGACGAGGGTAAAGCAGTGGAAGTTGTCTATATGGACTTCAGTAAGGCCTTTGACAAGGTTCCACATAGAACCATAGAAACTACAGCACAGAAACAGGCCCTTTGGCCCTTCTTGTCTATGCCGATCCATTTTCTGCCTAGTCCCACTGACCTGCACACGGACCATATCCCTCCATACACCTCCCATCCATGTATCTGTCCAATTTATTCTTAAATGTTAAAAAAGAACCCACATTTACCACCTCGTCTGGCAGCTCATTCCATACTCCCACCACTCTCTGTGTGAAGAAGCCCCCCCCTAATGTTCCCTTCAAACTTTTCTCCCCTCACCCTTAACCCATGTCCTCTGGTTTTTTTCTCCCCTTGCCTCAGTGGAAAAAGCCTGCTTGCATTCACTCTATCTATACCCATCATAATTTTATATACCTCTATCAAATCTCCCCTCATTCTTCTACGCTCCAGGGAATAAAGTCCTAACCTATTCAACCTTTCTCTGTTACTGAGTTTCTCAAGTCCCAGCAACATCCTTGTAAACCTTCTCTGCACTCTTTCAACCTTATTTATATCCTTCCTGTAATTTGGTGACCAAAACTGAACACAATACTCCAGATTCGGCCTCACCAATGCCTTATACAACCTCATCATAACATTCCAGCTCTTATACTCAATACTTCGAAAAATAAAGGCCAATGTACCAAAAGCTCTCTTTACGACCCTATCTACCTGTGACGACACTTTTAAGGAATTTTGTATCTGTATTCCCAGATCCTCCTGTTCCACTGCACTCCTCAGTGCCTTACCATTAACCCTGTATGTTCTACGTTGGTTTGTCCTTCCAACGTGCAATACCTCACACTTGTCAGTATTAAACTCCATCTGCCATTTTTCCAGCTGGTCCAAGTCCCTCTGCAGGCTCTGAAAACCTTCCTCACTGTCTACTACACCTCCAATCTTTGTATCATCAGCAAACTTGCTGATCCAATTTACCACATTATCATCCAGATCATTGATATAGATGACAAATAACAATGGACCCAGCACTGATCCCTGTGGCACACCACTAGTCACAGGCCTCCACTCAGAGAAGCAATTCTCTACCACCAGTCTCTGGCTTCTTCCATCGAGCCAATGTCTAATCCAATTTACTACCATGGAAGGGTAGCTAGGAAGGTTCAATTGTTGGGTATTAATATTGAAGTAGTAAAATAGATTCAACAGTGGCTGGATGAGAGACACTACAGAGTAGTGGTAGATAACTGTTCGTCAGGTTGGAGGCTGGTGACTAGTGGTGTGCCTCAGGGATCTGTACTGGGTCCAAGGTTGTTTGTCATATACATTAATGATCTGGATGATGGGGTGGTAAATTGGATGAGTAAGTATGCAAATGATACTAAGATAGGTGGAGTTGTGGATAATGAAGTAGGTTTTCAAAGCTTGCAGAGAGATTTAAGCCAGTTAGAAGAGTGGGCTGAAAGATGGCAGATGGAGTTTAATGCTGATAAGTGTAAGGTGCTACATTTTGGTAGGACTAATCAAAATAGGACATTGAAGAATGCAGTAGGACAGAGGGATCTAGGAATAATGGTGCATAGTTCTCCGAAGGTGGAATATCATGTAGATAGGGTGGTGAAGACAGCTTTTGGTATGCTGGCCTTTATAAATCAGAGCACTGAGTATAGGAGTTGGGATGTAATGTTAAAATTGTACAAGGCATTGGTGAGGCCAAATTTGGAGTATTGTGTATAGTTCTGCTCACCGAATTATAGGAAAGATGTCAACAAAATAGAGAGAGTACAGAGAAGATTTACTACAATGTTTCCTGGGTTTCATCACCTAAGTTACAGAGAAAGGTTGAACAAGTTGGGTCTTTATTCTTTGGAACGTAGAAGTTGAGAGGGGACTTGATAGAGGTATTTAGGGGTAACATGAGGGGGAACTTCTTTACTCAGAGTGGCAGAGGGATGGGAACCGGAATGATAGAGCGGAGGAAGGGGAAAACAGAAATAAATCTAAGATAGTGAGCAGTAAAGATGTCAGGAAAGACAGGCAGGTGATGGGGCAAATTTGTAGCCATTGGGATGAGTTGCAGTGCAATAAAGTTGCAGTGAAATCAAAGCGATAAGTACCAAATACTGGTCTTAAGGTGTTATACTTAAATGCACGTAACATAAGAAATAAGGTGGATGATCTTGTTGTACAGCTACAGATTGGCAGGTATGATATTGTGGCCATCACTGAGACGTGGCTAAAGGATACATGTCTCTGGGAGCTGAACATCCAAGGATACACGGTGTATCGGAAGGATAGGAAGGTAGGCAAAGGGGGAGGCTTGGCTTTATTTGTAAGAAATGATATTAAATCATTAGAAAGAGGTGATATAGGATCAGAAGGTGCAGAATCTTTATTGGTTGAGCTAAGAAATCGCAGGGGTAAAAGGACCCTGATGGCAGTTATTTATAGGCCTCCAAACAGCTGCAGTGATGTGGACTACAAATTACAACAGGAAATAAAAAAGGCTTGTCAGAAGGGCAGTGTTATGATAATTGTGGGGGATTTTAACATGCAAGTGGATTGGGAAAATCAGGTCGGCACTGGATCTCAAGAGAATTTATAGAATGTCTGCGAGATGGCTTTTTAGAACAGCTTGTTGTTGAGCCCACTAGGGGATCGGCTGTACTGGATTGGGTATTGTGTAATGAACCGGAGGTGATTAGAGAGATTGAGGTGAAGGAACCCTTAGGAGACAGTGATCATAACATGATGGAGTTCACTATGAAAGTTGAAAGAGAGAAGCCGAAATCCGATGTGTCGGTATTTCAGTGGAGTAAAGGAAATTACAGTGACATGATAGAGGAACTGGCCAAAGTTGACTGGAAAGGGACACTGGCGGGAAGGATGGCACAGCAGCAGTGGCTGGAGTTTATGCGAGAAATGAGGAAGGTGCAAGACAGGTATATTCCAAAAAAGAAGAAATTTTCGAATGGAAAAAGGATGCAACCGTGGTTGACTAGAGAAGTCAAAGCCAAAGTTAAAGCAAAGGAGAGGGCATACAAGGAAGCAAAAATTAGTGGGAACACAGATGATTGGGAAGTTTTTAAAAGCTTACAAAAGGAAACTAAGAAGGTCATTAAGAGGGAAAATATTAACAATGAGAGAAAGCTAGCAGATAATATCAAAGAGGATACTAAAAGTTTTTTCAAGTATATAAAGAGTAAAAGACAGGTGAGAGTAGATATAGGACCGATAGAAAATGATGCTGGAGAAATTGTAATGGGAGATGAGGAGATGGCAGAGGAACTGCCATCAGTCTTCACCGAGGAAGACAGCAGTATACTGGACACTCAAGGGTGGCAGGGAAGCGAAGTGTGTGCAGTCACAATTACGACAGAGAAAGTACTCAGGGAGCTGAATAGTCTAAAGGTAGATATATCTCTCGGACCAGATGGAATGCACCCTCGTGTTCTGAAGGAAGTAGCTGTGGAGATTGCGGAGGCATTAGCAATGATCTTTCAAAAGTCAATAGATTTTGGCATGGTTCTGGAGGACTGGAAGATTGCAAATGTCACTCCGCTATTTAAGAAGGGGGCAAGGAAGCAAAAAGGAAATTATAGACCTGTTAGCTTGACATTGGTGGTTGGGAAGTTGTTGGAGTCGATTGTCAAGGATGAGGTTACAGAGTACCCGGAGGCATATGATAAGATAGGCAGAACTCAGCATGGATTCCTTAAAGGAAAATCCTGCCTGACAAACCTATTACAATTTTTTGAGGAAATTACAAGTAGGCTAGACAAGGGAGATGCAGAGGATGTTGTATATTTGGATTTTCAGAAGGCCTTTGACAAGGTGCCACACGAGGCTAGTTAACAAGATAAGAGCCCATGGAATTACGGGAAAGTTACATACGTGGATAGAGCGTTGGCTGATTGGCAGGAAACAGAGAGTGGGAATAAAGGGATCCCATTCTGGTTGGCTGCCGGTTACCAGTGGTGTTCCACAGGGGTCCGTGTTGGGGCCGCTTCTTTTTACATTGTACATCAACGATTTGGATTATGGAATAGATGGCTTTGTGGCTAAGTTTGCTGATGATACGAAGATAGGTGCAGGGGCCGGTAGTGCTGAGGAATCAGAGAGTCTACAGAGAGACTTGGATAGATTGGAAGAATGGGTAAAGAAGTGGCAAATAAAATACAATGTTAGAAGGTGTATGGTTATGCACTTTGGCAGAAAAAATAAACGGGCAGACTATTATTTAAATGGGGAAAGAATTCAAAGTTCTGAGATGCAACAGGACTTGGGAGTCCTCATACAGGATACCCTTAAGGTTAACCTCGAGGTTGAGTCGGTGGTAAAGAAGGCGAATGCAATGTTGGCATTCATTTCTAGAGGAAGGGAGTATAGGAGCAGGGATGTGATGTTGAGGCTCTATAAGACGCTGGTGAGACCTCACTTGGAGTACTGTGAGCAGTTTTGGTCTCCTTATTTAAGAAAGGATGTGCTGACGTAGGAGAGGGCACAGAGAAGATTCACTAGAATGATTCCAGGAATGAGAGGGTTAACATATGAGGAACGTTTGTCCGCTCTTGGATTGTATTCCTTGGAGTTTGGAAGAATGAGGGGAGACCTCATAGAAACATTTCGATGTTGAAAGGTGTGGACAGAGTGGATGTGGCAAAGTTGTTTCCCATGATGGGGGAGTCTAGTACGAGAGGGCATGACTAAAGGATTGAAGGGGCACCCATTCAGAACAGAAATGCGGAGAAATTTTTTTAAGCCAGAGGGTGGTGGTGAATCTATGGAATTTGTTGCCACGGGCAGCAGTGGAGGCCAAGTCATTGGGTGTATTTAAGGCAGAGATTGATAGGTATCTGAGTAGTCAGGGCATCAAAGGTTATGGTGAGAAGGCGGGGGAGTGGGACTAAATGGGAGAATGGATCAGCTCATGATAAAATGGTGGAGCAGAGTCGATGGGCCGAATGGCTGACTTCTGCTCCTTTGTCTTATGGTCTTATGGTAACTGTGTGGAACGAGCTTCCAGCAGAAGTGGTTGAGGCAGGTTCAATGTTGTCGTTTTGAAGTTAAATTGGACAACTATATGGACAGGAAAGGAATGGAGGGTTATAGGCTGAGTGCAGGTCGGTGGAACTAGGTGTGGGTAAGAGTTTGGCACGGACTAGAAGGGCCGAGATGGCCTGTTTCCATGCTGTAATTGTTGTATGGTTATATGGTTAATATTTGTTTTCTTTCCTTGTGAGAAATGGTTGATTTTTGATTTTGTCCAATTCTGAACAATACTTTTCATGACAAGAATAATACCACTATATTATACTTTTTTTAAAAAAAATCTAGTATGTTAGTTTGTCAGAAAGAAAGATGTATTTGTTTTTAAAAGGTTTTGTTATCAAGTGTGGCAGCAATGTAGTACAGATCTTAATAAACCAGTCGGTACCTGATTCAGCCCTTGGCCTGTGCTAATTAACCCCCATCGTTAATACACTACACCAACTCAGATGTGCAAATTCCTGGGCCTTGCCAAATCCCACCACACTAGATGTGAGGTCCTTCTCCTACAGAACCCCCTTCTCCATTTTTCCCCCGTTAGAAACATAGAAAACCTACAGCAAAATACAGGTCCTTCAGCCCACAAAGCTGTGCTGAACATGTTCTCACCTTAGAACTACCTAGGCTTACCCATAGTCCTCTATTTTTCTAAGCTCCATGTATCCATCCAGGAATCTCTTAAAAGACCCTATCGTTTCCGCCTCCACCACCACAGCCGGCAGCCCATTCCACGCACTCACCACTCTCTGCCTAAAAAACCTACCCCTGACATCTCCTCTGTACCTACCTCCAAGCACCTTAAAACTATGCCCTCTTGTGCTAGCCATTTCAGCCCTGGGAAAAAGCCTCTGACTATCCACACAATCAATGCCTCTCATCATCTTGTACACCTCTATCAGGTCACCTCTCATCCTCCATCGCTACTGTGAACCCAGCCACCTTTTCAGAGTGACCACCTGAGCGTCTAGATTCACCACCCCATGATTGTGCAACAATAAATCACCAACTGACAGAAGTCCGACCTGACATGACTGACATCCCCCTCGCTAACCTGGATTTAGTTTTCTATGTTGATGGAAGCTCCTTTATGGACAACCAAGGCCAGCACCGTGTAGACTATGCTGTTGTTTTGGACATAGAAACCGTGGCGTCCGCTTCCTTTTCTTTCTCCTCACTTGGCGCAGACAGCTGAACTCTTTGCACTCACGAGAGCAAGCATCCTAGCCACTGGGAAATCGGCCAGTATTTTTACAGACTCTAGATAGGCCTTTGGAGCCGCTCATGACTTGGGCCAATTTTGGAAAGCTATGGGTTACGTCACCTCCCCGGCAGGCCCATCACTAATAAAATTTACATTGACAACCATCTGCCTCCCTTCACAATTAAACGCTCTGCACACACTAAAGGTACCACTGAGACTAACCGTGGAAACAACAGAGCGGACTCAGCTGTGAAACAAGCTGCCTGATTGCTCTCCAAATGACTAATCACTGGGAAAATCTGAATCCCCCGTTTCCGAATCAAAGGACATGCCTGGAATTGAGGATGTCTGTGTTTTGCAGACGAACGCCCCTAAAAGGAGAAAGCCACCTGGGAATCGGCTGGATATTTTTACTCAGTGACCGAGGACCTCTGGCTTACTCCTGCCCGTCAGGTCTGTGTACCTGAAACTATACTGGGCTATATTGTAGATTTTTTACATACTAATACTCACCTTGGCAAGGAGGGAATGGTAAGGCAATGTTTGGAATCATGGTGGAGCTCAGACTTGGAGAAAGTAGCTGAGAATATTGCCAGATAATATATCAAGATATGCCAAGAACATACTCCAGGAAAAGACACCCCATGCCCAAAGAGATATATCCAGTTGCCAAGATACCCTTCCTGCCAACTACAACTCAATTTTATCAAATTACAGCGCATGCACTGTTATAAGTATTGTCTTGTGATACTTGATGTTTTTAGCAGATGGATTGAAACATATCCCACCACAGATAACAAAGTCGATACCATGGTGCATATCTTGTTGAAAGAAATCATTCCCAGATTCGGAGTACCGGAGTAAGTTGTATCTGACAACGGCCCTCATTTTGTTGGTGAGATTAATACCACACTATGCCAGGCTCTTGGTATTAAACATTACCCCCACAGACCGCAGGCTGCCGGCCTGATTGAAAGGGCTAATGGAATGCGAAAAAAAAATCTGGCTAAAAACTAGGACAAGAAACTGGTCAAAACTGGCTTAAAGTGCTGCTAATAGTCTTGTTCCAGATGAGAACTCATTATCAGACCAAGCATGGTTTATCAGCAGCCGAAATAGTACATGGCAGATCATTTAGAACCCCATGGAAGGCTGCCTTGCTGACCCCAAAATTACCTGAGATGGACCTGAATGAAATGTCGAATGAAATTATAGGGTATATCCTGGCACTAACCAAATCTCTCCAGGTATTGCATTCACAGGTGAAGGAGGCTCACAGGGAAGGGGAGGAACTGGAAAATGAACATCGAGTTTGCCCAGGGACTCTGTTCTCATAAAGAACCATCTTAGAAAGAAGCTTGAGCCTCACTGGAAAGGACCCAACCAAGTGAAACTGACCACTCCAATGCCAGTCAAACTACAAGGACTTCCAAAATGGACATATCTAGAACACGTCAAACGTGTGCATTCATGAGTAAACTATTACTGTCTATACTTGTACTGTAATCTTAAGCGCTTGTATTGTAGTAACCGAGTCAAACAGCTTCCTGTCGCTTTGCTATTATTATGCTGGGAAAATGGACTCATCTGCCTGCTGGGTGTGTGCAGCAATTCCTCCCCATGGGAAGACAGGGGTTCCCCTAATAGCCGTTCCGCTGAATAGCAGTGAACAACGGTCAGTCAGTTTTCTAATGACACTCAAGACTAGTGAGGCCCAAAATTGCACCAGTGATGTGATTGGAGACTGTGGGTGCCACTGCTTTGATGGCTGGAACATTCGTCTCCCTCCCACTCAGGAAAAAGCCATCTGATGGGGAGGTCAGACATCATGGCCCTCCACCATTGTCAGATCTGACCAACCAGCGAATACTTTCAACGGTAAGGAGACTTACTTTCTGGGCAATAGCACCTATGTCATTTATACAATGGCCAAACCACCACGCCCCCTAAACAGAACTCAATGGGTTTGCAGAGAAAGGAGCTACTTGTGGCTCCCAGGAGAGACAGCTAGCCGATGGGACACCTAACAAGGGAGCAAAAATGGATGGGATGCTGCTTCCTGGCTCACCTTGTACCCCACACGCGAATGCTGAAAACCCTGGACCAGCACCCTTTCCTCCTATGGCAAAAGCGAGGAATCTCACAACCGGAGCGCTTCTGCATGATAGCTTTTCCTTTCTACTGGGTGGCCCACAATTCAAGGGAAATCATCAACCTGGCCGCAGTTTTGGAGGAGATGGGCAATAGTACCACTAAGGCCATGGATGGCGTCCAGGATCAGGTGAGGGCCATCACTGCTGAAATGATGGTGCTACGACAGACTGTTTTACAAAACCGAATTTGTTCTGGCTGAAAAAGGAGGTGCATGTGGCATTAAAGGACTAGAGTGCTGCACCATAGTCCTGGATGAATCAGAGAACATCACCTCTCTCTCCATTCACAGTCAAAAGGAGGGAACTGAACTCTGGAAAATCATGGCTTGAGCTCAAAATGGAAATTGTGGCCCTTCAGTGACATCTTCGCAGGATGGAGTGGTATACTGCCTCATTATGCTATCATCATCGCAGAGTACTCATACTTATTGCACTTTTCCGATGTTTATGGCCCCCTGTCAGCCGGTGCTTTATCCCTACACCTACAGGGATATTTATACAAATAGTGCCCCTAAATAAAGGGGACCTCAGAGAGACCAAGGTGCAAATGATAAGGATGGAGACTACGATGATCCACCCTTCTTACACGAATATGAAAATTAAGATGTACAACAACTTAATTTTGATCATCCTAGTTGTCGTGGAATGACAAAAGGAAGGAATGAAGACTTATATGTAGAATTACAGGGCTAGAACCTAACTGACTTATTGGCAGCTTGACAAGTCATTCTGTGAGCATAATGTATGAACAAAGAAGTGTTTGCTCCATGAGAAACTTCTCAGTCTACCCTTATCTGTATGTGATAACAATGTATATCAGCAGCTCCAAACTGTATTCTGGGCTCACTTGGCTGCAGATTTTCTCAAGTTTAGTGAGCAGGGACTCTGTGTTGCCAACTGAGAACACAAGCTTGCTAATAAACAGTACGTACTTTTCAGTAAACTGTGTTTGACAGTTATTCCCCGGGTCTGAACCTAAAGGCCTCTGGTAGAGAGGTAGATCGACAGGGAGATGTAGGGATGGGATGGGGAAGATAGGGTAGGGGAGAGATGGGATGCGGGAGATGGGGAGGGGGAAATGGGGTGTGGGATGTGGGTTGGGAGAGATGAGGTGGGCGAGATAGGGAGATGGGTGGAGCGGTGAGTGAGATTTGGAGATGGATGGGGTGAGGTAGACGGAGATGTGGTGGAAATGGGAAGATGAGGATGGGGAAAAGGAAAGAGGAGTTGATGGGCGATGGAGACATGGGAAGGGTGGGGTAAATGGTGAGATGGGGTGGGGTAGACAGGGAGATGGAGTTGGGGAGAGGAAGGGAAAGAGGGGTTGATGGGGAGATGGAGTGAGATGGGGAAGCCATGGGGTGAGGGAGTTGGAGAGAGGTAAGTGTGGAGGAGGGGAGTAGGAAATGGGGAGGGTGGAGAAGGTGTGAGGGAGATGGCTTGGGGTTATAGGAAGATGGGGTGGGGAAAGGGATGGGATGGAGAAGTTGGGGTAGGTGAGAAATGGGGTGCAGGTGATGGGGATGTGCTGGGAAAGGCGGGGAGGATGAAATGGGGGCAGGAGATGGGGTGAGGAAGATGGGGGTGGGCAAGATGGGGTTGGTGAGATGGGGAGGTTGAGATGGGGAGGGGGTTGAAGGAGGGGAGATGGGGAGCTGGGTGGTGGCGACTTGGAAATGGCAAAATGGTATGGGGTAGATGGGGAGATGGGGTGAGGGAGATAGGGAGATGGAGACCAGGAGTTGTGGTGATGGAGATGGGAAGATGCAGTGACGAAAATGGGTAGATGTGGTGATGGAGGTGATGGGGATGTGGAGATGCGGTGTTGAAAACAGGGAAGGTGAGATAGGTGGGGAGTGATTGTGTTGGGGAGATTGGGAAATGGGCAGATGGGGAGATAGGATGAGGGTGATGGAGAAATGGGGATAGGGAGATAATAAGGGGAGGTGGGGTGAGAGGAAGAGGAAGATAGGAAGCGTGAGCTGGGTTGGGAAAGATGGGAGACAGGATGAATGCCATGGGGAGATGGGTTGAGAGAGACGGGGAAATGGGGAGATGGGGAGGGGAAAATGGGATGGGATGGGGTAAATGGGAAGACGGAGAGAGGAAAATTCAACTCCAAAGAGAATGGGGGGTATGTCTACAGAGCCAGTGTTCTGTTCTGGGTGTCAGATATGAGAATTCCAGGAGACACCCAGCCTCCCTGATGGCCACATCTGTACCAGGTGCACCGAGATGCAGCTCCTCAGAGACCGTGTTAGGGAACTGGAACTGCAGCTCGATGACCTTTGACTTGTTAGTCATCTCAAGGCTACAGCAGACAAATAAATGGGTGGGGGAAGCGGGGGTATCAGAGAGTGGAGAGCACCCCTTTGGTGGTCCCCCTCAGCAATGAGTACTCTATTTTGGGTACTGTTGGTGAGGGGGGGGAGCAACCTATCTGGGGGAAGCAAATGCGGCTATGCCTCTGGTACTGACTCTGGCCCTGGAGTTCAGAAGGGTAGGAAACTGAGAGGGTGGGAGCAGTAATAGGGGACTCTATAATCAGGGGGACAAACAGGCGATTCTGTGGACATAAAAAGGAAACACGAATGGTAGTTTGCCTCCCAGGTGACAGGATCTGAGATGTTTCTGGACGTGTCCACAATATCCTGAAAAGGGAGGATGAGCAACTAGAATTCGTTGCACATATTGGTACCAACGACATAGTTAGAAAAAGGGAGGAGGTCCTGAGAAAATAATATAGGGGGTTAGGAAGGAAGCAGAGAAGCAGAGCCTCAAGGGTAGTAATCTCAGTATTGCTCCCAGTGCCACGCAACAATGAGCAGGGGAATAAAATGAGGTGGCAGATAAATGCGTGGCTGAAGAATTGGAGTAGAGGGCAGGGATGCAGATTTCTGGATAAGTGGAACCTCTTCTGGGGCAGGTGGGACCTATACAAAGGGGACAGGTTGCACCTGAATCGGAGGGGGACCAATATTCTTGCGGGCAGATTTACGAGAGCTGTTGGGAGTGGTTTAAACTAATATGGCAAAGGGATGGGAACTGGCACGATAGAGCTGAGGATGAGCCAGCAGGTTTACAAGTAGATGATGGGTGTAACATGAATGTAAGGAAGGACACGCCAGTGATTGGGTACAAAGGCAGACAAAGCAAAGAGTTAAATTGTTCTACAGAGGCAAAATTCAAAAGTGCAAAGAATGCAGGACTGAAGGTGCTGTATTTAAATGCATGTAGCATTCGAAATAAGGTGGATGAACTCGTGGCGCAATTAGAGATTGATCGATATGACATTGTGAGCAATACTGAGTCATGGCTGAAAGAAGGCCATAGTTGGGAGTTCAACATCAAAGGATATACTTTGCAGTGCAAGGACAGGCAGGAAGGCGTAGGTGGTGGTGTGTTCCTGTTGGTAAGAGATGAAAGTAGATCTTTAGAAAGAGGTGACATTGGGTCAGAGAAAATTGAATCTTTGCGGGTGGAGTTAAGAAATTGCAAGGGTAAAAAACTATCAATGGAAACATACATAGGCCTGCAGATAGTAGCCAAGATGTGGGATTGAAATTTTAAGATGAGCTGGAAAAGGCATGTGATAAGATCATAGGACATAGAAGCAGTATTAGGCCTTCAGCCCATCGAGTCTCCTGGATTCCACTCAACCCTATACACCTGCCTTCTCGCCATATCATTTGATGCCCTGACCGATCGGGAAATGATCAACTTCCGCCTTAAATATACGAAAGGACTTGGCCTCCACTACAGTCTGTTAGCAGAGCATTCCACAGATTTACTACTCTCTGGCTAAAAATTTACTCCTTACTCCTGTTTTCAGAGGTCACCACTCAATTTTGAGGCTGTGCTTTCCAGTTCTGAATATGCCACCAGAGGAAACATCCTTTCCACATCAAACCTATCTACTCCTTTCAACATTCGGTAGGTTTCGATGACAGCCCCCGGCATTCTTCTGAATTCCAGTGGGTACAGGAACAAAGCTTCTAAACGCTGCTCATATGTTAGCCCCCTCATTCCAAAATTCATGCTTATGAAACTCCGCTGGACTCTCTCCAACAGCAACACATCCTTTCTGAGATATTGAGCCTAAAACTGTTGACAATACTCTAACTGTGGTCTGACTATAAGACCATAAGATATAGGAGCAGAAGTAGGACAATCGGCCCATCGAGTCTGCTGTGCCATTCAATCATGGGTTGATCCAATTCTTCCAGTCATCCCCACTCCCCTGCCTTCTCCCCAGACCCTTTGACGCCCTGGTTAATCAGGAACCTAGTCTCTTATAAAGACTCAGCATTATCTCCTTGCTTTTAGAAGAACATTAGAACATAAGCACATAAGCAATAGGAGCAGAAGTAGCCTATCTGGCCCATCGAGCCTACTCTGCCATTCAATAAAATCATGGCTGATCTGACCATGGGCTCATCTCCTCCTGCCTGCCTTTTCCCCTAACTCCCCTGCGATGCAAAAATCTGTCCAACCTTCTCTTAAATATACCAACCACTGAAGTAAGACTCACTGGTCTGTAAATTCCTGGGCTATCGCTACTCCCTTTCTTGAATAATGGAACAAAATCTGCAACCCTCCAATCCTCCGGAACCTCTCCCGTCCCCATTGATGCTGCAAGGATCATTGCCAGAGGCTCAGCAATCTCTTTCCTCACCTCCCACAGTAGCCTGGGGTACATTTCGTCTGGTCCCAGTCACTTATCTAACGATGCTTCCCAAAAGCTCCAGCACATCCTCTTTCTTAATATCTACGTGCTCAAGCTTTTCAGTCCGCTGTAAGTCATCCCTACAATTGCCACAATCCTTTTCTGTAGTGAATGCTGAAGCAAAGCACTCATTAAGTACCTTTGCTATCTCCTCCGGTTCCATATACACTTTACCACTGTCACACTTGATTGGTCCTATTCTCTCACGAATTATCCTCTTGCTCTTCACATACGTATAGAATGCCTTGGGGTTTTCCTTAATCCTGTCCACCAAGATCTTCTCATGGCCCCTTCTGGCTCTCCTCATTTCTTTCTTAAGCTCCTTCCTGCTAGCCTTATAATTTTCTAGAACTCTATCATTACCTAGTTTTTTGAACCTTTGGTAAACTCTTCTTCTTGATTAGATTTACACAGCCTTTACTACACACTCAACCTGTAAATTAACCTTCTTGGAGTCTTCACTTGGATTCCTAAGTCCCTCTGCACCTCTGATGTTTGAACCTTCTCCACATTTACTATTCTCTCTTTTACCAAAATGCATTATCATACATTTCCCAACACTGTATTCCCTCTGCCACTTTTTTGCCCATTCTTCCAATTCATATCAGTCCTGCTGCTATTACATTGCTTCCTCAGCACTACCTAAGCCTGCACCTATCAGACCATAAGACATAGGGGCGGAATTAGGCCATCTGGCCCATCGAGTCTGCTCCATCATTCAATCATAGCAGATCCTTTTTTTCTATCTCTTCCTCAACCCCAGTTCCCGGCCTTCTCCCCATAACCTTTAATACATGTCCAATCAAGAACCGATCAATCTCTGCCTTAAATACACCCGACAATCTGATACAACCAATGACCTGGCCTCCACAGCTGCATGTGGCAACAAATTACACAAATTCACCAGCCTTTGGCTAAAGAAATTTCTCTGCATCTCTGTTTTGAAAGGATGCCCCTCTATCCTGAGGCTGTGCCCTCTTGTCCGAAACTCTCCCACCACAGGAAACATCCTTTCCACATCCACTCTGTCTAGGCCTTTCAATGTTCAATGAGATTCCTCCCCCCCATCCTTCCGAATTCCAGCAAGTACAGACCCAGAGCTGTCAAACGTTCCTCGTATGATAACCCTTTCATTCCTGGAATCATCCTTGTGAACCTCCTCTGGACCCTCTCCAATGCCAGCACATCTTTTCAAATCAGCACAACCTGTTCACAATACTGAAGGTGAAGCCTTAGCGTCACATACTTGCTCTTGTATTCTAGACCTCTTGAAATGAATGCCAACAAGACATTTGCCTTCCTCACCACCCACTCAACCTGCAAGTTAACCTTCAGGGTATTCTGCACAATGACTCCAAAGTCTCTCTGCATCTCAGATACCTGGATTTTCTCCATGTTTAGAAAATAGTCTATACATTGATTTCTACTGCCAAAGTGCATGACCATGTATTTTCCAACATTGTATTTCATTTGCCACTTTCTTGCCCATTCTCCTAATCTGTCTAAATCCTTCTGCATCCTACCTATTTCCTCAACACTACCTAACTCTCCACCAACCTTTATATTATCTGCAAACTTTTCTACAAAGTTACCCCTGCTCAAGGTGGTGGAGATGGGGAAGGTGAGATGTGGGTAGGGAGATGGGGAGATGAGGTGGGGGAGAAGGAGTAGGGGAAATGGGCTGAGTGAAATGGGTAGATGGGACATGGGGTGGGGGAAATGGGATTGTATAGATGGGGAGATAGGATGAGGGTGATGGAGACATGGGGCTGGGGAAATAGGGAGGGGGAGATGGGGTGAGGGATATAGCAAGATGGAGATGGGATGGGGGAAATGGGAGATGGGATGGGCGCAATGGAAATATAGGATGAGGGCAATGGGGAGATGGGGTGGTAAAATGGGAATATGGGGAAAGGGAAATGGGGAGGGAGTGCAGAAGGGGATGGGAGATAGGATGAGGGAGATGGGTAGATGGGGATATGGGGACAGGGAGATGAGGAAATAGGGAGAGGGAAATAGGAAGATGGGGAGACAAGGTGGAATAATGGGGAGGGTGGGAAAGAAAGGGAGATAGGTTTGAGGAGATGTGGGAGAGATAGGTAGATGGGGTGATGGAAATGAAAGATGTAGGGGAGATGGTGAAATTGGGTGGAGGAGATGGGATGTGGAAGATGGGGTGGGGAGATGTAAAGATAGGGGGATACTCTTAATAATTTCTCCTTTGGCTCCTCCCACTTCCTTCAAACTAAAGGTGTAGCCATGGGCACCCGTATGGGTCCTAGCTATGCCTGCCTTTTTGTTGGCTTTGTGGAACAATCTATGTTCCGTGCCTATTTGGTATCTGTCCCCCACTTTTCCTTCGCTACATCGACGACTGCATTGGCGCTGCTTCCTGCACGCATGCAGAACTCGTTACCTTTATTAACTTTGCCTCCAACTTTCAACCTGCCCTCAAGTTTACCTGGTCCATTTCCCACACCTCCCTCCCCTTTCTAGATCTTTCTGTCTCTGTCTCTGGAGACAGCTTATCCACTGATGTCTACAATAAGCCTACTGACTCTCACAGCTATCTGGACTATTCCTCTTCTCACCCTGTCTCTTGCAAAAACGCCATCCCCTTCTCGTGATTCCTCCATCTCCGCCGCATCTGCTCTCAGGATGAGGCTTTTCATTCTAGGACGAGGGAGATGGCTTCCTTTTTTAAAGAAAGGGGCTGGCTTCCCTTCCTCCACTATCAACTCTGCTCTTAAACGCATCTCCCCCATTTCACGTACATCTGCTCTCACTCCATCCTCCCGCCACCCCACTAGGAATAGGGTTCCCCTGGTCCTCACCTACCACCCCACCAGCCTCTGGGTCCAACATATTATTCTCCGTAACTTCCGCCACCTCCAACGGGATCCCACCACTAAGCCCATCTTTCCCTCCCCCCCTCTCTCTGCATTCCGCAGGGATCGCTCCCTACACAACTCCCTTGTCCATTCGTCCCCCCCATCCCTCCCCACTGATCTCCCTCCTGGCACTTATCCGTGTAGGCGGAACAAGTGCTACATATGCCCTTACACTTCCTCCCTTACCACCATTCAGGGCCCCAAACAGTCCTTCCAGGTGAGGCAACACTTCACCTGTGAGTCAACTGGGGTGATATACTGCGTCCAGTGCTCCCGATGTGGCCTTTTATATATTGGCGAGACCTGACGCAGACTGGGAGACCGCTTTGCTGAACATCTACGCTCTGTCCGCCAGAGAAAGCAGGATCTCCCAGTGGCCACACATTTTAATTCCACATTCCATTCCCATTCTGACATGTCTATCCACGGCCTCCTATACTGTAAAGATGAAGCCACACTCAGGTTGGAGGAACAACACCTTATATTCCGTCTGGGTAGCCTCCAACCTGATGGCATGAACATCGACTTCTCTAACTTCCGCTAGGCCCCACCTCCCCCTCGTACCCCATCTGTTACTTATTTTTATGCACACATTCTTTCTCTCACTCTCCTTTTTCTCCCTCTGTCCCTCTGAATATACCTCTTGCCCATCCTCTGGGTCCCCCCCCCACTCCGTCTTTCTTCCCAGACCTCCTGTCCCATGATCCTCTCGTATCCCCTTTTGCCTATCACCTGTCCAGCTCTTGGCTCCAACCCTCCCCCTCCTGTCTTCTCCTATCATTTTGGATCTCCCCCTCCCCCTCCCCCTCCAACTTTCAAATCTCTTACTCACTCTTCCTTCAGTTAGTCCTGACGAAGGGTCTCGGCCTTAAATGTCGACTGCACCTCTTCCTACAGATGCTGCTTGGCCTGCTGCGTTCACCAGCAACTTTGATGTGTGTTGCTTAAAGATAGGGGGATTGGGTTGGGGAGTTGACTGGGAAAAGGCAGCAGGAAATTATTCTGTCCTTACCTGACCCCAGAGCTGAGGGCGATGGGTGTGTGTGAGAGACGGGACAGGGTATTGATCACCTGGGGAAGAAGATGACAATGATATTATTAATGGTCTGAACTGTTGCCCCTGACCAACACTCTTTACACAGCCATGGTCCACCCGCTTCTCCCCATACCTTCCATTCATCAGCCCTCCATACTCTCCCTCCCATCTTATCACTATACTCATACATCAGCACAGAGACTCCACACATCCCTATCTCCTACCCAGACCTCTAACTTCCACTGACCCTTTCACCCTTCTGTTTCTCTATGCACCCCTTGTCTCTGTATCCCACTCCAGCCCCCATACTCTGCTCTGTCTTTGTAACCTCCCCCTGCCCGTACAACACTCCCTGTCCTTTGATACCTTTCTGGCCCCTATACCCGCACTTGCCCTTGAGCCTACCAAGGGTAAGGCTATCTTTGATTGTGTGTTGTGTAATAAGCCAAATCTTACTAGGGAGCTTAACATAAAGGAACCCTTAGGAGGCAGTGATCATAATATGATTGAATTCATATTGCAGTTTGAGAGGGAGAAGCATCAGTCACATAGAAACATAAAAAATAGGTGCAGGAGTAGGCCATTCGGCCCTTCGAGCCTGCACCGCCATTTATTATGATCATGGCTGATCATCCAACTCAGAACCCTGCACCAGCCTTCCCTCCGTACCCCCTGATCCCCGTAGTCACAAGAGCCATATCTAACTCCCTCTTAAATATAGCCAATGAACTGGCCTCAACTGTTTCCTGTGGCAGAGAATTCCACAGATTCACCACTCTCTGTGTGAAGAAGTTTTTCCTAATCTCAGTCCTAAAAGGCTTCCCCCTTATCCTCAAACTGTGACCCCTCGTTCTGGACTTCCCCAATATCAGGAACAATCTTCCTGCATCTAGTCTGTCCAATCCCTTTAGGATTTTATACGTTTCAATCAGATCCCCCCTCAATCTTCTAAATTCCAACGAGTACAAGCCTAGTTCATCCAGTCTTTCTTCATATGAAAGTCCTGCCATCCCAGGAATCAATCTGGTGAACCTTCTTTGTACTCCCTCTATGGCAAGGATGTCTTTCCTCAGATTAGGGGACCAAAACTGCACACAATACTCCAGGTGTGGTCTCACCAAGGCCTTGTACAACTGCAGTAGTACCTCCCTGCTCCTGTACTCGAATCCTTTCACTATAAATGCCAGCATACCATTACATGTATCAGTGTCGCAATGGAATAAAGGGAATTACAGAGGCATGAGAAAGGAACTTCCCAGATGGATTGGATGGGGATACAGGCAGTAGAGCAGAGGTAACTGAACTTTTTGAGAATAGTTCACAAGGCGCAGGATAGATATGTCCCACAAAGGAATTAGTTCTCAGATGGCAGGGGTAGGTAACAGTGGCTGACAAGGGAAGTTAAGCACTGCATAAAAGGGCATATAAGGTATCAAAAGTGAGTGGGAAGTTGGATAATTGGGAAGTTTTTAAAATCCAACAAATAGAACCATAACATTTCAGCACAGAAACAGGCCTTTTGGCCCTTCTTGGCTGTGCCGAACCATTTTTCTGCCTAGTCCCACTGACCAGCACACAGACCATATCCCTCCACACACCTCTCATCCATGTACCTATCCAAGTTTTTCTTAAATGTTAAAAGTGAGCCCGCATTTACCATTTCATCTGGCAGCTCATTCCACACTCCCACCACTCTCTGTGTGAAGAAGCCCCCCCTAATATTCCCTTTAAACTTTTCCACCTTCACCCTTAACCCATGTCCTCTGGCTTTTTTCTCTCCTAGCCTCAGTGGAAAAAGCCTGCTTGCATTCACTCTATCGATACCCATCACAATTTTATATACCTCTATCAAATCTCCCCTCATTCTTCTACGCTCCAGAGAATAAAGTCCTAACCTATTCAACCTTTCTCTGTAACTCAGTTTCTCAAGTCCCGGCAACATCCTCATAAACCTTTTCTGCACTCTTTCAATCTTATTAATATTCTTCCTGTAATTTGGTGACCAAAATTGTACACAATACTCCAAATTCGGCCTCATGGATGCCTTATACAACCTCACCATAACATTCCAACTCTTAATCTCAATACTTTGATTTATAAAGGCCAATGTACCAAAAGCTCTCTTTATGACCCTATCTAGCTGTGACACCACTTTTAGGGAATTTTATATCTGTATTCCCAGATCCCTCTGTTCTACTGCACTCCTCAGTGCACTACCATTTACTTTGTAAGTTCTACCTTGGTTTGTCCTTCCAAAGTGCAATACCTCACATTTGTCTGTATTATCCCTGGACGTGTGCTCAAGGAATGTGCTGATGTATTAGCAGATGTCCTAACAGACATTTTCAACATCTCCCTTAGTCAAGCCATTGTCCCCAGATGCTTCAAAACCTCCACAATCATCCCTGTAGCAAAGAAATCAGTTGTAGCCTGTCTGAATGATTACCGTCCCATTGCCCTGACCCCCATAGTGATGAAATGTTTTGAACGGCTTGTCAAGCCTCATATCACAGCCAGCCTCCCCTCATCACTGGATCCTCTACAGTTTGCTTATCGTCCAAATCGCTCTACGGAGGATGCAATATCCACCACACTGCACACAGTTCTCTCTCACTTGGACAACAAAGACACTTATGCCAGAATCCTGTACATTGATTTCAGTTCAACGTTCAACACCATGATCCCGCACAGACTAGTGGAGAAACTGTCACTGCTTGGCCTTAACACTGCCATGTGTCGCTGGATTCTGGATATTTTGACAGAGAGACCACAGTCAGTTCGTGTTGGCAGGAACATCTCTGACTCCATCACACTGAGCACTGGATCCCCACAAGGCTGTGTGCTTAGCCCATTGCTGCTTACACTGCTAACACATGACTGTCCAGCCATATTCAAGGAGAACTTGATTATTAAATTTCCTGATGATATGGGCTCATCAGCAAAAATAATGAAACAATGTACAGGGAGGAGGTCAAACACCTAGAGAGCTGGTGCAGGGATAACAACTTGATGCTTAATGTCACCAAAACCAAGGAGATGATCATCAATTTCAGACGGTCTCAGCCTGAGCACACACCCCTCAGCATCAGCGGCTGCACAGTGGAGAGAGTGGAAAACATCAAGTTCCTTGGGGTGCTGATCTCGGACAATCTCACCTGGCCCAGGAACACCACTGGGATTGTGAAACGGGCCCAGCAGAGATTGCACTTTCTGAGGAAGCTTAAACAAACATCACTCCCCACTAACATCTTAACTACATTCTACAGAGGCGTGGTTGAGAGTGTGCTGACCTTTTGCATCACAATCTGGTACTCCAGCTGCAGTGCTGTCGACAAAAAAGCCTTGCAGAGGGTGGTTAGGGGAGCAGAGAAGGTTATTGGGGTTTCCCTACCTTCTGTCCAAGACCGCTTTCAGAGTCGATGCCTCCAGAAGACACGGTACCTCATTAAAGACCCCTCACACCCTCTCCATGAACTGTTTGTTCTTCTGCCATCAGACAAACTTTACAGGAGCATCAAAACTAAAACCACAAGGCTACTAAACAGCTTCCTCCCACAGGCAGTCAGACTGCTAAATAGCTGCTCCACCTGACTCTACTTTTGGACACTTTTAACTTGCATGGACACTTATAACTTGATTTTAACTGACATGTGGCTGTTGTGTTTTACTATTTATTGTTATGTTTATTATTTAGTGTTACATTTGTTATGTTATGATTGCACTGCTCCTGGGAAACGCTCTCTCATTCTGCCCTGCAGAGCTGATGTATGGTTAGAATGACAATAAAGTTTTTTGAATCTTTGAATCTTTATTAAACTCCATCTGCCATTTTTCAGCCCATTTTTCCAGCTGGTCCAAATCCCTCTGCAAACTTTGAAAACCTTCCTCACTGTCCACTACACCTCCAATTTTTGTATCAGCAACCAATTTGCTGATCCAATTTACCACATTATCATCCAGATCATTGATATAGATGACAAATAACAATGGACCCAGCACTGATCCCTGTGGCACACCACTAGTCACAGGCTTCCACTCAGAGAAGCAATTCTCTACTACCACTCTCTGGCTTGTTCCATTGAGCCAATGTCTAATCCAATTTACCACCTCTCCATGTATACCTAGCAACTGAATCTTCCTAACTAACCTCCCATGCAGGACCTTGCCAAAAGCCTTACTGAAGTCCATGTAGACAACATCCATTGCCTTCCCTTCATCCACTTTCCTGGTAACCTCCTCGAAAAACTCTAATAGATTTGTCAAACATGACCTACCATGCAAAAAGCCATGTTGACTCTCCCGAATAAGTCCCTGTCAATCCAAGTACTTGTAGATCCTATCTCTTAGTACTCCTTCCAATAATTTACCTACTACCGATGTCAAATTTACCAGCCTATAATTTCCCGGATTACTTTTAGAGCCTTTTTTTAAATAACGGAACAACATGAGCTATCCTCCAATCCTCTGACACCTCACCCGTAGAGATGGACATTTTAAATATGTCCGCTAGGGCCCCTGCAATTTCAACATTAATCTCCCTCAAGGTCTGAGGGAATACCCTGTCAGGTCCTGGGGATTTATCTACTCTAATTTGCCTCAAGACAGCAAGAACCTCCTCCTCCTCAATCTGTATAGGTTCCATGACCTCACTACTTGTTTGCCTTATTTCCATCGACTCCATGCCAGTTTCCTTAGCAAATACAGACGCAAAAAAAAAACATTTAAGATCTCCCCCATAGCCGACCACTCTGATCTTCAAGAGGACCCATTTTATCCCCTACTATCCTTTTGCTCTTAATATACCTGTCGAAGCTCTTTGGATTATCCTTCACCTTGACTGCCAAGGCAACCTCATGTCTTCTTTTAGCCCTCCTGATCTCTTTCTTAAGTATTTTTTTGCACTTTTTATACTCCTCAAGCACCTCATTTGCTCCCTGTTTCCTATACATGTCATACAACTCCCTCTTCTTCTTTATCAGAGTTCCAATATCCCTCAAGAACCAAAGTTCCTTATTCTTACTCACTTTGCCTTTAGTCCTGACAGAAACATACAAACTCTGTACTCTCAAAATTTCTCCTTTGAAGGCCTCCCACTTACCAATCACATCCTTGCCAGCGAACAACTTGTCCCAATCTACGCTTTTTAGATCCTTTCTCATTTCTTCAAATTTGGCCTTTTTCCAGTTTAGAATCTCAACCCGAGGACCAGATCTATCTTTATCCATGATCAAGTTAAAACTAATGGTGTTATGATCACTGGAACCAAAGTGTTCCCCTACACACACTTCCGTCACCTGTCCTAACTTGTTTCCTAATAGGAGATCTAATATTGCATCCTCTCTAGTTGGTACCTCTATATATTGATTTAGAAAACTTTCCTGAACACATTTTACAAACGCTAACCTGTCTAAACCTTTAACAGTATGGGAATCCCAATCAATATGTGGAAAATTAAAATCCCCTACTATCACAACTTTATGCTTCCTGCAGTTGTCTGCTATCTTTCTGCAGATTTGCTCTTCCAATTCTCGCTGACTGTTGGGTAGTCCATAATACAGCCCCATTAATGTGATCATATCTTTCCTGTTTCTCAGCTCCACCCATATGCCTTGGTAGACAAGCCCTCTAATCTGTCCTGCCTGAGCACTGCTGTAACATTTTCCCTGACTAGCAATGCCACCCACCCCCCCCCCACCCTTCATTCCTCTGCCTCTATCACGTCTGAAACATCGGAACCCTGGAACATATAACTCCCATCAGGGTCTCTTTACCCACAACTATTCCACATCTTCCAATCCCATGTCACTTCTTTCTAAGGATTTGATTTCATTTTTTACCAACAGATCTACCCACGCCCTCTGCCTATCTGCTTGTCCTTTTGATACAATGTGTATTCTTGGACATTCGCCTCCCTGGTTCTTCTTTCAGCCACGATTCTGTGATGCCCAAAATGTCAAACATGCTAATCTGTAACTGTGTTGCAAGTTTACCTACCTTATTTAGTACACTGCATATATTCAAAATAACATCTTCGTTGCTGCATTCATCATCTTTTTCAATCCTGTCCACCTTTTACATTGCAACTCATCCTGTTTACCGCAATTTTACCCTATCTTTAGCCTGCCCTTGCTAACAGTCCCATTGCCTCTATAAACTAACTGCCCATCCTCAACCCTATCACTCCGGTTCCCATCTCCCCGCCTAATTTGTTTAAATCCTCCTGAACAGCTCTAGCCAACCTGCCTGCAAGGATATTGGAACCCCTCGGGTTCAGGGGCATCCCGTCAATTTTTTTACAGGTCGTTGCTCCCCTGGAACAGATCCCGATGATCCATAAATCTGAACCCTTGCTTTCTACAACAGTTCCTCAGCCACTTATTCACCTCCAAATCATTCTATTCAGACCCTCACTGGCACGTGGCACAGGCAGCAATCCAGAGATTATTATCCTGGAGATACTGCTTTACAGTTTTCTACTTAGCTCCATAAAAGCTCTCTTCAGGACTTCCTCACTTTTCCTACCAATGCCATTCATGCCAGTATGTACCAAGACTTTGGGCTGCTCACCCTCCCCCTTAAGAATGCCATGGACCCAATCCAAGACATCCCTGATCCTGGCAACATCTGAGTGTGTCTATCGTCTCAGTTCCTCTGACTGTGGAATCTCTCATCAACACTGCAGTCCTCTTCATCTCTTTTCTCTTCTGAGCCACAGCATTAAACTCAGTGCCAGAGACCTGGTTACTACGGCTCCCCCCAGTGCCGTATCCAAAGCAGTATATTTATTATTGAAGTGAACGGCCACAGGGGTACTCTGCTATCTATCTTTCAGTTGAGAGGAAGCATCTCAGCCTGAAAATTGACAGCCCACTTCCTCCCTGACCTGTTGAGCTCCTGCACCACTTTGTCATTGCTCATTATGCCGACTGCACGCTGTGTTAGAGAACAGCTCCACCCATTTCCTTGGGGGTGCAGTTGACTGTAATTGGATGATTAAAGTCATTAATCAAAGTTCAACATCAAAGGTTACAGGGAGAAGGTCGGGAAGTGGGGCTCCTATACCTTATGATCTTAATAAGAGTAATTGCCTTGGGCTTCATAGGTGTAAAGGCGTGGGCTAGTCAGTGCTGCTATTGAGCTGAGGATGGTTCACACAGCGATTAACTACTATCACAGCAGCCATACTAAAACCTCCCTGAGTTCAGCAGTCAGGGGGTCCCCTTGTCCAAGATCAGGCAGTGGAAGGGACCAGTTCAGAAAAGCCAAAACTGGTGCACAGTAACATCCCATGAATGGGATAAGTGACTATCTGTATGTACTTCTGTTTATATCATATTTTTACAATTTTGGGGTGTATTTGGCCCATTAAGTAGTCTTTGCTGGCTTGTCACTGAGCCCCTGTAAACCAATCCCCCTACATTCCCATCAACTACCCCCCAGATTCCACCCCTCACCCACAAACTGGGGACAATTTATAGCGGACAATTAACTCTCCCTCCCCGACCTGCACGTCTTTGGAATGTGGGAGGAAACTGGATCACAGGGGCGGGGGGGGGCGAGGGCTTTCAAATAGTCACAGGGAGGATGTGCAAACTCCACACAGACAGTGCTGTGCCATTGCCCTACCCAGACCAAAGGAGTGTTTGTTGATGACTTGAGATTCCACAGGGATCACTTTACACCACACAAAGGGCACACACATGTTGGGTTCAGAGAGCACTCCCCCTCTGAATGAGTTATTCTATTTCCTCTCTTGAATATGTGACTCTCCATCTCTGTTTGTATTGTGCTAGTTCCCCTATGAATGTGCAACTCCTTGTTGGAACTGTACTCGTTCCCCTCTGAATGTGAGGCTCTCTCTCTGTACTGTGCCTTGGGTGTCTGTGTCTCAGACTCTGTCATGTTCAACCTGATACAGTATTTTGGATTCACAGATTTGGTGCAGCTGTGGAGGAAAGTCTTGTCAACAGGACACCAGAAACACAGCTAGTTTCATAAGGCTTGTGTGTGGTCAACCATGCTCTTTGTTGCATCGTCTGGTCTGAACAGCTCTCTCCAAACCTCTCTCTCTTTATACCTCCCCCTGGCTATCTCTGTTGCTTCTGCTCCATCTCCATCCCTTTATCAAACTCTTTCTCTATTTCTATGACCTATCTATCTTTCCCTACCTCTAATGGCTCTCAGTACCTTTCAGTTTTACACCATGCACCCTCCCTCCCCATCTCTGTTGCTTCTCTCTCTGTTCCGGTTTACGATGGCCTGGGGAAGCACAGCAACAACTTGATGTCAGCAAACAAAAATAACTACTTTATTACTCACACTTTTTCTCAAAAACAATCACTGCAATCAATAGCCTGTAACTTCCTTTTTGGAGTTGAGCTTTTGAACTGCCTGTACAACTTGGCATTTTTATGGATACTGAAGTCTCGAAGTTGCAGGATGGTTGTGGTATGGTGTGCATGGGTTGCAGGACATACTTGGCCATTGCTGGAACAGGCTTGGAGCCAATGTTAAGCGGCGGATCCAAGATGAGGTGAACCAAGACAAGGCAGGGTCGAGAGAGCAGGGCCCGAACCAGAGATCGAGGAACAAGACCACAAGACCATAAGATATAGGAGCAGAAGTAGGCCATTCAGCCCATCAAGTCTGCTCCACCATTCAATCATGGGCTGATCGAATTTTTCCATTCATCCCCACTCCCCTGCCTTCTCCCCATACCCTTTGATGCCCTGGTTAATCAGGAACCTATCTATCTCTTCCTTAAACTCACCCAATGACTTGACCTCCACAGCCTCGTGGAAACAAATTCCACAGATCTACCACCCTCTGACTAAAGTAGTTTCTCTCCATCTCAGTTCTAAATGGGCATCCTACAATCCTGAAGTTGTGCCCTCTTGTCCTAGAATCCCCTACCACGGGAAATAACTTTGCCATATCTAATCTATTCAGGCCTTTTAAAATTCGGATTGTTTCTATAAGATCCTCCCCTCATTCTCCTGAACTCCAGGGAATACAGCCTAAGAGTTGCCAGACGTTCCCCATATGGTAACCCTTTCATTCCTGGGATCATTCTCGTAAATCTTCTCTGAACCCTCTCCAATGTCAGTATATCCTTTCTAAAATAAGGAGCCCAAAACTGCACACAATACTCCAAGTTTGGTCTCATGAGTGCCTTATGGAACCTCAATATCACATCCCTGCTCTTATATTCTATACCTCTAGAAATGAATGCCAACATTGCATTCGCCTTCTCCACAACCGACTCAATCTGGAGGTTAACCTTTCAGGTATCTTGCACAAGGACTCACAAGTCCCTTTGCACCTCTGCATTTTAAATTCTCTCCCCATCTAAATAATAGTCTGCCCGTTTATTTCTTCCACCAAGCTGCATGACCATTGTTACATACTCAAGGAGATCTGGGTTTTTTTGTGAGAATGATGTAATGGTCTTTTGGAGGTCACCTGATGTAATTTTCCCACCAATGTGAGGTCACGTGATGATGTGCCCCGTGACTATATAAGGGTCGACCCAGGTGACGCGGTTAGTTTTTGAGTTTGTAGATTTCCAGGTAGAATGTTTCTGTTGCGTTTGTTTTTGTGACACAGTTTCATTTTTAAAACGGTTGTATGTTCTGTTGAAAGATTCCATATTACTTGGACTGGAAATTTGTGGCTGGAAGTGCCAATTTACTCAATTCTGACAGTTTTTGAAGGGAGAGCGAAGAATTCATCGAAGTGAAGGATCGAGAGAAGTCGGCATCATTTGGCAGTTTAATAAAGAATCGAACTTATTGAGTCTTCGTTGGAGAGAACCTGCATTGAGATAACTCTTGCAATAGGGCAATGAGTTCATGCAAAAAAGTGCTCTCTCTCTAAAGGAATTTAAGGTCAGTTGATTTAAACTGTTTATTTTCGGCATCGGGAATCCTGTGGACAGAACCAGCAGTAAAGGTGCGTCGGTGAAGAAATCTTTCTCCAGAGAAGTCTCTCCCAATTGAATGCGTAAAACTGTTGGACTTTCAAAGTTATTGCTTTAAGAACTATATCCGACTGTATCGCTTTAAGAACTGTTTTCGCATTTAACGCTTTAAGAACCAGAGCCGAGTGGCAAGTTGGTGAACAGCTGCATACCTGTTAACCTCCGGTTAAAGTTTTCCTTTGTTTTTTTTTTCCTTATCGTTTATACGTGTTTAATAAATGTTTGGTTGTTTTTATATAACCTGTCTCGATTAATATTCATTGTTGCCGGTTACGTAACGTAATTTGTGGGGGTTCGTGGGATATGTTCCAATTTTGAGTTTATGTTCTGGTAATTGCCATTTTGATTTGGAAAAGGGGAATACCCGATTTTTTTGGTTTGATTGGTGTGTGTGTTGTATTCAGCAACAATGGATATTGACGGTTTTTTGAAGGCGCCTGACTCGGGATTTTTAGAGACTGCGAGAAAACCTGTGGTATTGGAGATTGCTAAGAGTTTGGATATTAAAGGGATCAGGAGAAATTCCACTAAAGCTTTCATACAAAGAAAAATTGCTGAACATTATATTAATTTGGAATTGTTTGATCAGGAGGTGTTACATAAGTTTCCACTGAGTAATCTGGAAATACAGTTGCATCTTGAACAGTTAAAGTTTGAAACATTTAAAGTGGAAATGGCTGAAAGAGAGGCTAATAAAAAAAGGGAATTCGAGGAATGAGAAGCCCTTAAAAAAGGGGAATTTGAAGAAAGAGAAGCCCTTAGAAAAAGGGAGTTTGCAGAAAGAGAAGCTGAAAACCAGAGGAAATTCGAGCTAGAGATGCAGAAATTAAAGTTTGGGAGTCAGTCTTCTGGATCTACGAAACAAATTATTGCTAGTCGTGAACAACAGGAATTCTGCAGATGCTGGAAATTCAAGCAACACACATCAAGGGACCGCTTTGCTGAACATCTACGCTCTGTCCGCCAGAGAAAGCAGGATCTCCCAGTGGCCACACATTTTAATTCCACATCCCATTCCCATTCTGACATGTCTATCCACGGCCTCCTCTACTGTAAAGATGAAGCCACACTCAGGTTGGAGGAACAACACCTTATATTCCGTATGGGTAGCCTCCAACCTGATGGCATGAACATCGACTTCTCTAACTTCCGCTAGGCCCCACCTCCCCCTCGTACCCCATCTGTTACTCTTTTTTATGCACACATTCTTTCTCTCACTCTCCTTTTTCTCCCTCTGTCCCTCTGAATATACCTCTTGCCCATCCTCTGGGTCACCCCCCCCGTCTTTCTTCCCGGACCTCCTGTCCCATGATCCTCTCGTATCCCCTTTTGCCTATCACCTGTCCAGCTCTCGGCTCTATCCCTCCCCCTCCTGTCTTCTCCTATCATTTTGCATCTCCCCCTCCCCCTCCAGCTTTCAAATCCCTTACTCACTCTTCCTTCAGTTAGTCCTGACGAAGGGTCTCGGCCTGAAACGTCGACTGCGCCTCTTCCTATAGATGCTGCCTGGCCTGCTGCGTTCACCAGCAACTTTGATGTGTATTGCTAGTCGTGAGGTTGTTTTGGCTCCTCCATTTAATGAAGCTGATGTGGATGCTTATTTCCAACATTTCGAAACAGTTGCTCTGAGTTTAAAGTGGCCGAAGGACCAATGGCCAGTGATGTTACAAAGTGTAATTAAAGGCAAGGCACAACAAGTTTATACAGCTTTACATGCTGAGCAAGCACTGGATTATGATGTTGTTAAAGAGAATATATTAAAGGCATACGAGATGGTCCTAGAAGCATATAGAGAAAGATTTAGAGGTTTAAAGAAATCAGTGGAAAAAAACTCATGTGGAATTTGCCTATGAGAAATCTGTGTGCTTTGAGAGATGGGTTTCCTCTAAAAATGTGAATGGGGAGTATAATAAATTGAAAGAGCTGATTTTGCAGGAGGAATTTAAAAGAAGCATTCCTGTTGAAGTGAGGACATACTTAAATGAACGGGACACTGCTACATTGCAGGAGATTGCTAAATTGGCTGATGAGTATGTTTTAATTCACAAGAATAACTTTTCTCCAGGTGAAATTTTTAGGAAAACTAACACAGAGTCAAGGTAAACCAGAAATTAAATCTGAAGTTAGTGAGAAAAGTAAGGATGAAGGGAGACATGTGAAGGAAAGACATTTTGGTATTATTTGTAATTATTGTCAGAAACCTGGACATGTAGTGGCTAATTGCTTCCGATTGAAACAGAAAGAGAAAGAAGTGGCCCCAGATGCTTGTGTGCAGCATATTGAAACACCTGTAAAGCCACAGGGTTTAGAAAATATTAATGTAGATGTGTCAGAGTCTGACCAAGTTAAGAAGGGATATGAGGCTTTTATAACAGAAGGATTTGTATCCTTGAAAGAAGGATCCAATGCAGTACCGATAAGGATGCTTAGAGATACTGGAGCTTCGCAATCACTAATATTAGATAGCGTGCTAAGGTTTAATGATGAGTCTGACTCTGCTGAGGTAAATTATATAAGAGGAGTAGGGAGTGCCCTTATGCCAGTATATTTACATAGAGTAAATTTAAGGTCAGGATTAGTTACAGGGGTTGTTAAAGTAGAACTGCAATCCAGTTTACCTGTGAATGATGTTTCTCTTTTGTTAGGGAATAATTTAGCAGGTGGACAAGTTTTTCCTGAAGTGCACTTGACAATCAATTCAAGTTCTGAGGAACCACAGAGGGATTTTAACACAGATTCTTCCTGTGTTGTAACAAGAGCTATAGCTAAAAAGACTGATGTAAAGGATGTGGTTGTTACCCATGACAGTTCAAATCAAGATTCGAATTTTGAGGATGTATCAGAAACTTTCTTGCCAACCTTATTTGATCAGGATTTTGGTGGTAAGTCTGATCAGGAAGATTTGTCTCTATCTCGGAAGGAGATGATAGCAGAACAGGGTAGGGATTCTGAGATAGTTAAATTAAAAGAACAAGCTCTTCCAGATAGTGAAATTGGAAAAGTACCGGTTGGATATTATTTTGAAAAGGGGGTATTAATGAGAAAGTGAAGATCGCCTACAATTCCTGCTAGTGAGGAATGGGAAGTTATCATCAGGTTGTTGTTCCTAAAATTTACCGAAATGAGATTTTGACAATGGCTCATAATATTCCTTTGGGTGGTCATTTAGGGGTAAAGAAATCTATGAACAAAGTTTCTAAAGATTTTTATTGGCCCAGTTTAAGACAAGATGTGGCAACATTTTGTAGAACATGTCATCCATGTCAAATTGTTGGTAAACCTAATCAGGTTACTCCAGTGCAACCAATTCCTGTATTTGGTGAGCCGTTTTCAAAAATCATTGCAGACTGTGTAGGTCCTTTGCCAAAAACTAAAACTGGACATCAATATTTATTAACAATTATGTGCACAGCATCTAGGTTTCCAGAGGCAGTACCTCTTAGAAATATAACAGCCAAAACTGTGACAAAGGCTCTTATAAAATTCTTCACTTATTTTGGGCTGCCTAAGGAAATACAATCAGATCAAGGTAGTAATTTTACGTCTGAGTTGTTTCAGCAGATAGTTTATAAACTGGGAGCAAAGCAGATTATTTCCTCAGCCTATCATCCAGAATCATAAGGAGCCTTGGAGAGGTTTCATTCTACACTAAAAACTATGATTAGGACAGATTGTGTAGAAAATGAAAAGGATTGGGATGAAGGTATACATTTACTACTTTTTGCAGTAAGGGAGGCAGTACAGGATTCATTAGGTTTTAGTCCTTTTGAACTTGTGTTTGGACATAGAGTTTGAGGACCTTTGGCTTTGTTGAGGGAACAGTGGATTAATAAAGAAGTACACACTAGTTTGTTAGATTATGTTTTGAAATTTAAAGAGAGATTGTACAATGCTTGTAGTTTGGCCAAGGAAAATTTAAAGTTAGCTCAAGAGAAGATGAAGACCTGGTATGATAAGGAAGCTAGGATGAGGTCATTTAAGCTTGGAGATAAGGTGTTGGTTCTTTTCCCAGTGCAAACGAACCCATTACAAGTAAAATTCCATGGTCCTTATGAGATTAAAACTAAGGTGAATGAGGTGGATTATGTGGTAAAAAACCCCAGATAGGAGAAAGACAACACAGCTGTGTCATATAAATATGATAAAACTGTATTATGAGAGAGAGGTTGCTACTGTGACTGTTAAGGAAAAGGGTTAAGGAAATTAAACTCCAATTTAATAATCCAGTTTAATGTTACAGGAGTACCATATTTTGATCACTCATATTAAGGGTAAAGACAATGTGATCGCTGATTGTCTGTCTAGATGTTAAATGTACAATGAAAATTTGTTTTTTTTTGGAGTGATATTTTATCATTTGTAACACTCCTACTGTACATTAGTTTGTAAAGGGCTGAATATAAGATTGTATATATTGTGTGTTTTGTAAATTTTATACCTTTGTATTTTTTTTGTATAAGTTGTTAAAATTTTGTTCTTCAAGAGACCAAAATTTTTTTTAGAGGGAGGTGTTACATGCTGAAGGAGATCTGTTTTTTTGTGAGAATGATGTAATGGTCTTTTGGAGGTCACCTGATGTAATTTTCCCACCAATGTGAGGTCACGTGATGATGTGCCCCGTGACTATATAAGGGTCGACCCAGGTGACGCGGTTAGTTTTTGAGTTTGTAGATTTCCAGGTAGAATGTTTCTGTTGCGTTTGTTTTTGTGACACAGTTTCATTTTTAAAACGGTTGTATGTTCTGTTGAAAGATTCCATATTACTTGGACTGGAAATTTGTGGCTGGAAGTGCCAATTTACTCAATTCTGACAGTTTTTGAAGGGAGAGTGAAGAATTCATCGAAGTGAAGGATCGAGAGAAGTCGGCATCATTTGGCAGTTTAATAAAGAATCGAACTTATTGAGTCTTCGTTGGAGAGAACCTGCATTGAGATAACTCTTGCAATAGGGCAATGAGTTCATGCAAAAAGGTGCTCTCTCTCTAAAGGAATTTAAGGTCAGTTGATTTAAACTGTTTATTTTCGGCATCGGGAATCCTGTGGACAGAACCAGCAGTAAAGGTGCGTCGGTGAAGAAATCTTTCTCCAGAGAAGTCTCTCCCAATTGAATGCGTAAAACTGTTGGACTTTCAAAGTTATTGCTTTAAGAACTATATCCGACTGTATCGCTTTAAGAACTGTTTTCACATTTAACGCTTTAAGAACCAGAGCCGAGTGGTGAGTTGGTGAACAGCTGCATACCTGTTAACCTCCGGTTAAAGTTTTCCTTTGTTTTTTTTTCCTTATCGTTTATACGTGTTTAGTAAATGTTTGGTTGTTTTTATATAACCTGTTTCGATTAATATTCATTGTTGCTGGTTACGTAACACCATACACTTTCCAACATTGTATTTCATTTGCCACTTCTTTGCCCATTCCCTAAACTATCTAAGTCTCTCTGCAGGCACTCTGTTTCCTCAACATTACCCAATCCTCCACCTATCTTTGTATCATCGGCAAATTTAGCCACAAATCCATTAATACCATAGTCCACATCATTAACATACATCGTAAAAAGCAGCAGTCCCAACACCGACCCCTGTGGAACTCCACTGGTAACCAGCAGCCAGACAGAATAAGATCTCTTTATTCCCACTCTTTGTTTTCTGCCTACTAGCCAATGCTCCACTCATACAAGTAACTTCCCTGTAATTCCATGAGCTCTTATCATGCTAAGCAGATTTGTTAAAGGCCTTCTGAAAACCCAAGTACACACATCTACTGCATCTCCTTTGTCTACCCTGCTTGTAATTTCGTCAAGAAATTGTACTAGGTTTGTCAGGAAGGATCTTCCTTTCAGGAAACCGTGCTGGCTTTGGCCTATCCTGTCATGTACCTCCAGGTACTCTGTAATATTATTCCTGACAATCGATTCCAACAACTTCCTAACCACTGATGTCAGGCTAACAGGTCTATAGTTTCCTTTCTGCTGCCTCCCACCCTTCTTAAATAGCAGAGTAACATTTGCAAATTTCCCGTCATCCGGTACAATGCCAGAATCTGTTGATTCTTGAAAGATCATCATTAATGCCCCCGCAATCTCTTCAGCTACTTCCTTCAGAACCCAAGGGTGTATTCCATCAGGTCCAGGAGATTTATCCACCCTCAGACCATTCAGCTTCCTGAGCACCTTCTCAGTCATAATTTTCACTGCACAAACTTCGATTCCCTAACACTTTTGAATGTCTGATATACTGCAGATGTCTTCCACTGTGAAGACTGATGCAAAATATGCAATCAGTTCCTCTGCCATCTCTGCATCTCTAATTACAATATTTCTGGCATCATTTTGTATTGGTCCTACATCGAGCCTCGACTCTCTTTTACCCTTTATATACTTAAAAAAGCTTTTAGTTTCTCCTTTGATATTAGTCGCCAGCTTCCTTTCACAATTCATCTTTTCCTTCCTAATGACCTTCTTGGTTTTCTTCTGCAAGTTTTTAATAGCTTCCAATCCTCTATTTTCCCATGAGTTCTGGCTTCCTTGTGTGCCCTCTCTTTTGCTTTTACTTTGGCTCTGACTTCACTTGTTAGCCATGGTAATGTCCTTCTTCCATTTGAAAATGTCTTCTTATTTGGAATGTATCTGTCTTGCACTACCCTCATTTTTCACAGAAACTCCAGCCATTGCTGCTCTGCTGTCCTTCCTGCTAGTGTCTCTTTCCAGTCAACTTCAGCCTGTTCCCATCTCATGCCATTGTAATTTTCTTGATTCCACTGAAATACAAACACATTGGATTTTATTTTTTCTCTCTCAAATTTCAATGTGAACTCGATCATATTGTGATCACTGTTCCCTCAGGGTTCCTTAACCTTAAGCTCTCTTATCACCTCCAGATCATTACACAACACTTAATCCAGTACAGCTGATCCCCTAGTGGGCTCAACAACAAGCTGTTCTAAAAAACCAGCCCTCAGACATTTTACAAATTCTCTCTCTTGAGGTCCAGTACTGGCCTGGTTTTCTCAATCCACTTTCATGTTAAGATCCCCTACGATTATCATGACATTGCCTTTCTGACACACCTTTTCTATCTCCTGCTGTAATTTGTAATCCACATCCCGGCTGCTGTTTGGAGGCCTGTATACAACTGCCATTAGGGTCCTTGTACCCTTGCCATTTCTTAACTCAACCCATAGAGACTCTACACCTTCCGATCCTATGTCATCTCTTTCTCATGATTTAATATTATTTCAGATACACAAAACAACACCACCCTCTCTGCCTACTAACCTATCTTTTCGATACACCGTATATCCTTGGATGTTCGACACCCAATGGCAGCCATTCTTTAGCCAAGTTTCAGAGATGGCCACAACGTCATATTTGCCAGTCTGTGGCTGAATTTCAAGATCATCCATTTTATTCCTTATGCTGCATGCATTCAAATGTAACACTTTCAATCCGATGTTTGACTGATTTAAGAGCCAGATTGAAAAGCTCAGGGCCCGAGGCAAGAGGCAGGCCAGTGTTCAGCTAGCTCACTGCTCAGTGAGGTTGTCTTTGCACTGAACTGAAGCCGTGGCCTGCAACTCCTGGACCAGCTGCAGTGATGACTGGTTTTGTGGCTGTGGACTCACTTTCAAAAACCTTAGATCTGACAGTCCTTTGTCTTTCTTGGTGGCAGTGGTTATAGGTTTGGGAACGGCCAAGTCAGGTATGCAGAGTATTCTGCTGATGGTATACACTACACCATAGTACACTGATGGTAGAGAAGTGAGTATTTTAAGATGGTGATGATGATGCCAATAACTCCTGAATGTTGTGAAGATATCAAGTCTTCAGTCTAACTTTCATTATTAGTAGAAAAGAAAGTAGTCCAGAGTGCTGGAAAATCGACATGACCAAATGACAAGTCTAATCAAGAAGTGTGCACAATAAATGGTTTTGTACTTCTTCAATCACAAAGATGCAACATTCTGTTTCAGTAACTTTTAAAATCTTAGTCAGCTATCATAATGCTATAATGCTATTGCAGCATCAAGGCACATCAGAGATGCTTAATCAGATGCAATGGAAGCAATCTACCTAGATTACTTGGAGACTTTTTCCACTGAGATTGGGTGGGACAGCAACGAGATTTCGTGGGTTAAGGGCAAAAGGTGAAACATTTCAGGAGAATACGAGGGGTTAAACTTCTTCACTCAGAGGGTTGCGAGAGTGTGGAACGAATTGCTAGCATGCAAGGTCAATTTCAACATTTAAGACAAGATTGAATGGGTGCATGGATAGTAGAGGTATGACGGGCAATACTCCAGGTGCAGGCCGATGGGACGAGGCAGTTAAAATGGTTTGGCATGGACTAAATGGGCCAAAGGGCCTGTTTCAGTGCTGTACTTCTCTGTGACTCTGTGAATGTTAGACCATAAGACCACCTTTCACATTGTTTGTCAATGATTTAGATAATGGAATTGATGGCTTTGCGGCAAAGTTTGCGGATGATACGAAGATAGGTGGAGGGGTATGTAGTGCTGAGGAAGCAATGTAATTGCAGCAGGACTTAGACAAATTAGAAGAATGGGAAACAAAAGTGGCAGATGGAATACAGTGTTGGGAAATATATGATAATGCATTTCGGTAAATAGAACGATGGCATGGCCTATTACCTAAATAAGGAGGAGGTTCAAACATCAGAGGTGCAGAGGAACTTGGGAATCCCTGTGCAAGTCTCCCAGAAGGTTAATTTACAGCTTGAGTCTGTGATAAAGAAGGCAAGTGCAATGTGGGCATTTATTTCAAAGCGAATAGAATATAAAAGCAAGGAGATAATGCTGAGCCTTTATGAGACACTAGTCAGGCTGCACTTGGAGTATTATCAACAGTTTTGGGCCGCATATCTCAGAAAGGATGTGTTGTCATTGGAGAGAGACCAGAGAAGGTTCACGAGGATGATTCCAGGAATGAAAAGGTTAATACATCAGGAGCATTTGGCAGCTTTGGGTTTGTACTCACTGGAATTTAGAAGAATGTGTGGCGATTTCATTAAAGCCTACCGAATGTTGAAAGGACTGGATAGGGTAGGTGTGGAGAGGATGTTTCCTATAGTGGAGGTATCCCGAACTAGAGGGCACAACCTCAAAATTGAGGGATGATCTTTTAGAACAGAGATCATGAGGAATTTTTTTTAGCCAGAGTGTAGTGAATCTGTGGAATGCTCTGTCACAGACTGCGGTGGAGGCCATCCGTAGGTATATTTAAGGCAGAAGTTGATTGTTTCCTGATCGGTCAGGCATCAAAGGATATGGCGAGAAGGCAGGTGTATAGGGTTGAGTGGGATCCAGGATCAGCCATGATGGAATGACAGAGCAGACTCGATGGGCTGCATAGCCTAATTCTGCTTCTATGTCTCATGGTCTTAGCCCTAAATGTTATTTGCTTCTTTTATTGCACAATTTTTTTCCTTACTCAATGGGTGTTTGACAGTCTTTTTTAATGGATTCTATTGTTTTTCTCATGTTTTGTGGCTGCCTGTAAAAAGATGAATCTCAAAGTTGTATACAGTGTACATACTTTGTTAATAAATGTATTTTGAACTTCTGTTGTTCCCCCTACTCTGTCTGTACAAACGTTTGTCCGCTCTTGGACTGTATTCCTTGGAGTTTAGAAGAATGAGGGGAGACCTCATAGAAACATTTCGAATGTTGAAAGGCATGGACAGAGTGGATGTGGCAAAGTTGTTTCCCATGATGGAGGAGTCTAGTACGAGAGGGCATGACTTAAGGATTGAAGGGCGCCCTTTCAGAACAGAAATGCGAAGAAATTTTTTTAGTCAGAGGGTGGTGAATCTATGGAATTTGTTGCCACGGGCAGCAGTGAAGGCCAAGTCATTGGGTGTATTTAAGGCAGAGATTGATAGGTATCTGAGTAGCAAGGGCATCAAAGGTTATGGTGAGAAGGGGGAGTGGGACTAAATGGGAGAATGGATCAGCTCATGACAAAATGGCGGAGCAGATTCGATGGGCCGAATGGCCGACTTCTGCTCCTTTGTCTTATGGTCTAAATATCAAATCAGCCAAGCATGTGGCAGTAACTCAATGCATAAAAGTATGCAGATATGGTCAAGGGGTTCAGTTGCTGTTCAGACCAAATATCAGAATGGGGAAGAAATGTGATCTAAGTGGCTTTGACCATGGAATGATCGTTGGTGCCAGACAGGGTGATTTGAGCATCTCAGAAACTGCTGATATCCTGGGATTTTCACGCACAACAATCTTTAGAATTTACGGTGGATGATGCGAAAGACAAAAAAAAAATCATGCAGTGAGCAGCAGTTCTATGGGGGAAAACACCTTGTTAATGAGAGAGTTCAGAGGAGAATAGCCAGACTGGTTCAAGCTGACGGGAAGGTGACAGTAACACAAATAGCCACTGTTACAGTAGTCATGTGCAGAAGAACATCTCTGAATGCACAGCACATCGAACGCTGAAGTGGCTGGGCTACAGCGTACCTAATACGTTGGCCACTGAGTGCATACCTGTCTCTCCGTCCCTTTATCCTTCACTGAAACAAGCTATCCATTTCCTTCCTCTCCCCTCACAAGGTAAGTCCAGCGCAGGTTAGACAGTGAAGCTGCCTCTACACTGACCCACACACATTCCCAGAGTAGAGACATTGCATTTTACACACACAGTACTGCCTAACACACTCCCAGGGCACTGCTTCCATACAGACTGAGTTCCTCGCGACTGACCCATTATACACTCCCAGGATATGTATTAGACACCAAGTGAAGCTCCCTCCACAAACTACGTACCTTCTCAAGTCAGTGGGAAACAGCTGTGGTGTGGAGTGAAGGAGATGCAGGAGCTGAGGGAAGGAGTGTACAAGGTGAAAACCACCTCTCTGGATGACATAAACAGAAGTGTGGCAAATGGGACGGCTGAGGCAAGTACAAATGTGAAACCAGGGAAGTTGAGTGGATGGTATTGTTAGTGCGCCCACATCAACTGCTATTGCTGTCAGCTCATTCTTTTGTGTTAAGCTGCCCCCATGTCCCTTTTCAATCTCTCACCCATGGCTTAAAACTAAGCCCTCATGATTTAAGCATACCCCCCCCCCCCCGGAAAATCGACAATGTGCTTTAACAAAACGTTGGAGGAACTGAGCAGATCAGGGAGCTTCTATGGAGAGGAGATAGAGGAGAAAAAAGTTCAGTTTCTGGCCAAGACCCTTCATCAGGGTTTATAGAGACAAGGAAGGATGTAAGGGGTTACAAATGCAAAGAGGGGTATAGGGCTAGGGGGTGTTGGGGTATAGGGGCTGCAAAGGGTCACAGAGATAGTGAGGAGTGCAGGACTGGAGGGGGTTACAGAGACAGGGAAGGGTGCAGGGCCAGAGGGGGTTACAGAGACAGTGAGGGGGACCAATATTCTCGTGGGCACCCGCGTGAAGGGACACAGGACAGGACGGAAGCAAAGATAGCACGTAGATAGACTGTCAGGAAGGGCAAGCAGATGAAAAGACAAAATTACAGCCAGCAGGGTGAGTACCCGTGTATTAGGGATGCAGAATCAAAAAGGTAACAAATACAGCACTCAAAGTGTTATATCTCAATGCATGGAGCATGAGAAATAAAATGGATGATCTTGTTGCACTATTACAGATTGAGAGGTATGATGCTGTGGCCATCACTGAATTGTGGGTGAAGTATGGTTGTAGTTGGGAGCTGAATGTCCAAGGTTACACAGTGTATCGGAGAGATAGGAAGGTGGGCAAAGTGGGTAGTGTGGCTCTGCTGGTAAAGAATAACATCAAATCAGTAGAAAGGAGAGGCATAGGATTGGAAGATGTTGAATCCTTGTGGACTGAGTTAAGAAACTGCAAGGGTAAAACGACCCTGATGGCAGTTATATACAGGCCTCCCAACAGTAGCTGGGATGTGGACCACAGATTACACAGGAAAGAGAAAAGGTGTGTCAAAAGTGCAATGTTATGATGGTCATTGGTAATTTCTATGTGCGGGTCGGATTGGGAAAATCAGGTTGTAAGTGGAACTCAAGAGAGTAAGTTTGTTGAATGCCTATAAGATGCCTTTTTAAAGCAATTTGTCATTCAGCCTACTAGGGGATCAGCTATACTCGATTAGCTGTTATGTAATGAACGGGAGGCGATTAGGGAGCTGAAGGTAAAAGAATCCTTGGGAAACAGTGATCACAATATGACTGAGTTCAACTTGAAATTTCATAGGGAGAAAATAAAGTCTGATGTAGCAGTATTTCAGTGGAGTAAGGGAAATTACAGTGGTATGAGAGAGTTGGCCAAAGTAGATCGGAAGGAGATACTGGCAGGGATGACAGCAGAGTAGCAATGGAATGAGTTTCTGGGAAAAATGAGGAACGTACAGGACAGATATAGAAACATAGAAAACCTACAGTACAATACAGGCCTTTCGGCCCATAAAGCTGTGCCAAACATGTCCTTACCTGAGAAATTACCTAGGGTTACCCATAGCCCTCTCTTTTTCCCAGCTCCATATACCTGTCCAGGAGTCTCTTAAGAGACCCTATTATATCCACCTCCACCACCGTCGCCAGCAGCCCATTTCACGTACTCACCACTCTCTGTTTAAAAAACTTAGCTCTGATATCTCCTCTGTACCTACTTCCAAGCACCTTAAAACTATGCCCCCTCATGCTAGCCATTTCAGCCCAGGGAAAAAGCCCCTGACTATCCACACGATCAATGCCTCTCATCATCTTACACAGCTCTATCAGGTCACCTCTCATCCTCCGTCGCTCCAAGGAGAAAAGGCTGAGCCACTCAACCTATTCTCATAGGGCATGCTCCCCAATCCAGGCAACATCCTTGTAAGTCTCCTCTGCACCCTTTCTATGGTTTCCACATCCTTCCTGTAGTGAAATGACCAGAACTGAGCACAGTACTCTAAGTGGGGTCTGGCCAGGGTCCTATATAGCTGCAACATTACCTCTCGGCTTCTAAACTCAGTCCCACGATTGATGAAGGCCAATGCACTGTATGCCTTCTTAACCACACAGTCAACCTGTGCAGCAGCTTTGGGTGTCCTATGGACTCAGACCCCAAGATCCCTCTGATCCTCCACACTGCCAAGAGTCTTACCATTAATACTATATTCTGCCATCATATTTGACCTACCAAAATGAACCACTTCACACATATCTGGGTTGAACTCCATCTGATATTTCTCAGCCCAGTTTTGCATCCTATCAATCTCCCGCTGTAACCTCTGACAGCCATCTACACTATCCACAACACCTCCAACCTTCGTGTCATCAGCAAATTCACTAACCAATCCCTCCACTTCTTCATCCAGGTCATTTATAAAAATTATGAAGAGTAGGGGTCCGAGAACAGATCCCTGAGGCACTCCACTGGTCACCGGCCTCCATGCAGAATATGACCCATCTACAACCACTCTTTGCCTTCTGTGGGCAAGCCAGTTCTGGATCCACAAAGCTATGTCCTCTTGGATCCCTTGCCTCCTTACTTTCTCAGTAAGCCTTGCATGGGGTACCTTGTCAAATGCCTTACTAAAATCCATATATATGATATCTACTGCTCTACCATCATCAATGTGTTTAGTCACATCGTCAATAAATTCAGTCAGGTTTGTAAGGCATGACCTGCCTTTCACAAAGCCATGCTGACTATTCCTAATCATATTATGCCTCTCCAGCTGTTCAAAAATCCTGCCTTTCACAATTTTCTCCATCAACTTACCATCCAAAAACAAAGAAATACTCAAATAGCAAAATAGTACAACCAAGGCTGACAAGGGAAGCTAAAGCTAATGTAAAAGCAAAAGAGAGGGCATACAACAAAGCAAAAAATGGTGGGAAGATAGAGGATTGGGAAGTTTTGAAAAAACCTACAGACAGCAACCAAAAGAATCATTAGGAGGGAAAAGATGAAATATGAAAGCAAGCTAGCAAACAATGTCAAAGTAGATAGTAAAAGCTTTTTCAAATATGTAAAAAATAAAAGAGATGAGAGTGGATTTAGGACCTCTAAAAAATGAGGGCAGAGAAATAATAACGGGGGATGGCAGATGTATTAAATGAGTACTTTGCATCATCTTCACTGTGGAAGACACTAGCAGTACGCCAGAGGTTGCAGGGTGTGAGGGAAGAGAAGTGAGTGCAGTTACTATTATAAGGAAGCATGTGTTCAAAAAGCTCAAAGACCTAAGGTCACCATAAGTCACCATCCCAGATGAAATACACCCTAGGGCTCTGAAAGATGGAGTGGTAGAGGTTGTGGAGACATTAGAAATGATCTTTCAGAAATCATTGGACTTGATATGGTGCCGGAAGACTGGTAAACTGCAGATGTCCCTCTACTCCTTAAGGAAGGAAGAAGGCAGCATAAAGAAAATTATAGTAGTGTTGAGGAAACTGGTAGGCTGCAGAAGGACTGGGACAGATTAGGAGAATGGGCAAGAATGTGGCAAATGAAATACAATATTGGAAAATGCATGGCTATGCACTTTGGTAGTAGAAATAAATGTGCAGACTATTTTCTAAACAGGGCAGATGCAAAGGGACCTGGGAGTCCTTGTGCAGAACACCCTAAAGATTAACTTGCAGGTAGAGTCAGTGGTGATGAAGGTAAATGTAATGTTAGCATTCATTTCAAGAGGTCTGGAATACAAGAGGAGGAATGTGATGCTGAGGCTTTACAAGGCACCAGTGAGGCCCCACCTTGAGTAATGTGAACAGCTTTGGGCTCCTCATCTAAGAAAAGATGTGCTGTCATTGGAGAGGGTCCAGAGGAGGTTCACAAGGATGATTCTGGGAATGAAAGGGTACGAGGAACGTTTGACAGCTCTGGGTCTGTATTCGCTGGAATTCAGAAGGATGCAGGGAGGGGGTGATCTCATTGAAACCTTTCAAATGTTGAAAGGCCAAGAAGAGGAGATGTGGAAAAGGTGTTTCCCATGGTGGGGGAATCTTGGACAAGAGGACACAGTCTCAGGATAGAGGGGCATCCATTTAAAACCACGATGCAGAGAAATTTCTTTTACCATAGATTAAGTTGTGGAATTTGTTACCACAGGCAGCTGTGGAGGTCAGAACATTGGGTGTATTTCAGGCAGAGCTTGTTTGGACATGGTATCAAAGGTTATGGGGAGAAGACTGGGGAGTGGGGATGAGGAGCGGAAAAAAGAATCAGCCGGGATTGAATGGTACAGCAGACTCAATGGGCCAAATGATCTATTTCTGCTCCTATGTCTTATGGCAACCAGAGGAGGTTACAGAGAGAGGAATGGGCATAGGAGGAAGAGGGGTTTACAGAGGCAGTGGTGTGAGAGCCGGGGTGGGGCGGTTATAGAGACAGGAAGGGGTGTCTGGGAGGTAGTGTGTACAGAGACAGGGAGGGGTATAGGGGATGGTGAGGGTTATGGAGACAGGGAGAGGTGTAGTGGCCGGAGGGGTTACGAAGCCAGAGTGGTTACAGTAATATTTTGAGTGGATAGATACCATGGTTGTGAATGAATTCAATCTCTGGCAACAGCTGATCAGAGGAAGCAGTTCGAAGCAGATTCTGCATTAACAACAGGAAATGAGTGGGAATGCTGCGCACTTCCTGAAACTGTTGAAAACATGAAGCACCAGCAATGGGATGGGCCGGGATGAGAACTACCCCTCATAATAGAATGTCCTCTATGTCGTTCAGCTCATCTTTCCTTGTTTGTTCTGGGAGATCATCAAAGCAGTATCTCTCTCTGCATTCAGCCCCTCTTTTTAAAACCAGCTGCTGCAGCCCAGTAACAGGCTGGTCGGCCTATCTTTTCTGCAGCCTTTCCAGTCCAGTAACAAACTGTTCCGCTCCTCTGCTTTCTCCAGTTTCTTCAGCCCAGTAACAGGCTGTTTAGCTTCTCCTTTCTCCAGCCTCCTACCTAGTAACCAATTGTTCAGCGCTTCACCTCTCTCCATTCCAGTAACACGCCATTCAGCCCCTCTCCTTTCTCCAGACTCTCCAGTCCAGTAACAGAATATTCAGCCCCTCTCCTACCCATTAACAGGCTGTGTAGCCTTCTGCTCTCTGGCCCAGTACCCAGTAAAAGACTGTTTGTTCACACCCTCTGCTTTCTCCAAACTCTGCAGCTCAGTACCAGGCTGTTCCGCCCTCTCCTGCACAGTGCTTCAATTTTCCTTTAAAATATCACTATATGCTTCTTTTTCCATCTTTCCTCTTTCTGCTCCCCCTGCTCAGCAACCCTATCCGAAAGGAACAAAGTCTCTTCTGCATTTCTGATGGAACTATTTGAGTTTCACAGCCTCAAGTTCTGGTTACCCTCTGACCCATTAATTCTCTGTGTTGAATATTTATCTCTCAGGTCCTCTTTGGATAGATAGATAGAGGCGTTATTGATCCGAAAGCAAATTACAGTGTGACAGTCGCATTACAAGCGCACAGATATACAAATATTAGAAGAGAAGTAAGAAAGAATAAAAAAAAGTTACTTCAAACAGTCTAACAGGAGGGCATCATACTTCCCCAGCTGTAGGTTGGCTCATTGTTAAGCCTAATGGCCGAAGGTAGGAATGACTACATATAGTGCTCTTTGGAGTAATGCAGTTGTCTTAACCCTCCTCCTTGCCAACTTACACCTATGCATCCTAGTAATCGACAGCCCTTCGACAGGAAACAGACTCTGGCTGCTTACCACATTCCTGCTTCTCATAATTTATCCACTTCTTTCATCTTGTCCCTCGATCTTGAGTGGGGACAGCTCCTGTCTGAACAGTCTTCTATAATTTGAAGCCCCTTGTCTCGGAACATTCTTATAAATCTGCTCTGCACCTGATCTCGGTTAATCACATCTTTGCTCTAGTGTGGGGACCAGAACTGGACATGCGTCTCTCTAACATCTTGTACGATTGTAACATGGTGAGTACCTCTTGTACTTAATTCCCTGAATGGTGAAAGCGAATATCCTATCCTGCTGTGTGGCCATTTCCAGGGAACTATATACCTGTTCCTCAAGGTCTCTCTATTCGGTAACGCTTCCCAGGGCCCTGCCATTAACTGTCTCAGTCATTCGGATGTATAACATAGAGAGAGCACCTTCTGCCCACAGTGTCTATAATGATCATCATGATGTATGTAACTCACCAAAAACCCATCACTTCACACTTATCTGAATTAAGTTCTTTATTCATTTCATTCATTGGAGCGTAAGAGATTGCGTGTGATCTTACGGAGGTATAGAACATTACAGCACGGTACAGACCCTTCGGCCCATGATGTTCTGCTGACCTTTCAACCTACTGTAACTTCAATCTAACCCTTCCCTCCCACATAGCCCTCCACGGTTATCATCCATGTGCCTATCTAAGAGTTTCATGAATGTCCCTAATATATCTGCCTCTACCACCATCAGTACCTGGGGAGTAACACAGGAGGTCAGGCAGCATCAATGGAAAAGAATGAACCGTTGATGTTTGGGGCTGAGATCCTTCATCAGGACTGGAAAGGAAGGGGACAGAAGCCAGAAAAAGAATGTGGGGGGAGGGGAAGCAGGGCAGGTGATAGGTGAAGCCAAGTGATGTTCTGGTTCCCCACCCCCTTCTCTTACTCCCATTGGTCCATTGTCATCTCCTATCAGATTCCTTCTCCTTCAGCCCTTTACTCTTCCACCTATCACCTCCCAGCATGATGTCATGTAACGTCATGAGAGGCAGAGAAAGGACAATTGCTCATAAGAAGCTCCTTGGCAAAGATCTTTGTAATGCATTAGTGACAGGTGAGGTCCAGCAGACTGCAGAATATTGTATCTTTATTTTAAAAGTACCACAAGGGCAAACCAGGGAACTACAGTCCAGTGATCTAACATTGTTTTGGGGAATATTGCCAGAGGGGATTCTAAGACCCAGAATCTACCTGAATTTACAAAGGCAAGGAATTATTTGAGATAGTCAGCATTGCTTTGTGTATGTGAAATTGTACCTCCCAAATCTGATTCTGTTTTTTGAAGGGCGGACCAAGTGGACTGGCTAGGGTGAAGGTAGAGTGATAGACAGTGGCAAGTCTATTGTCAAGATTTGACATCTAGAATTTTGATCACATAGATCTAAACTCACCAACTGCATATAAAGTTGGCTTGATGGTGATAGGAGATGGTTGTTATTCAGATTAGAGACCTCTGATCAACAGTGTGCCATAGCGATAGAAGCTGGATTCACTGTTCTTTATCAGCTATATGAATGATTTGGTTAAGAATGTAGTTGGCAGGATTAGTAAGGTTGTAAGTAACACCAAAATTGCCTCTTAAACTTTAGTCCTTTTTGCTTCCCACTAGCAACACGTTCCAGGCACAGGCTACTCTGTGTAAAAATAAGTGCCCCACACATCTCCTTCAAACTTTCCCCTTCTCCTCTTCAAGCTCTAACCTCTGTATTTGAATTTTCCACCCTGGGAATGACACTCCAACAATCTATCTAATCTATGCCTCTCATAATTTGATAACTTAGTGTCAGGTCTGCCCTCTGTCTCCAATACTCCAAAGAAAACAGTTGTTTCCAGGTAGATAACATGCAGCCAGTCAGTATTAACAGCAATGGGTGACAGATGCAATATAACACATCAGTGCTGTTAGCAAGTCAAAGATCATAGAGTCATACTGGCCCTTTGCTTCAACACATCCATGCCAACTACAGTGCCATCCTGAGCATAAACTTGACCCATGACTCTGAGCTTTTTCTACCCATATACCTTTATCAATTTGCATTTTATAAATTATACTTGTGCCAGCCTGTACCACTTCCTCTGACATTCACCATCACCCTGTGTTAAGGGGATATGTGGGGCACATGTGAACCTTCTGAGTGAAATATTCACCACTCAGATGCCTTTGAAACTTTTTCCTTCTCATTTTAAATCTGTTCCCTCTATCAGAGTCAGAGAAAAGAACAACACATTTGGCCCATCTAGTCCATGCCAAGAATGATAACAGGGATAGTAACAGGGATATCAAGGAGCAGTGAGGGAAACAGATCCTGGAAAGGTATAATAATAACAGAGTTAACAACAGGAATCCTGCAGAAAGCAGGATCTCCCACTGGCCACACATTTTAATTCCACGTCCCATTCCCATTCTGACATGTCCATCCACGGCCTCCTCTACTGTAAAGATGAAGCCACACTCAGGTTGGAGGAACAACATCTTATATTCCGTCTGGGCAGCCTCCAACCTGATGGCATGAACATAGACTTCTCTAACTTCTGCTAGTGCCCCACCTCCCCCTAATACCCCATCCGTTATTTATTTTTATACATACATTCTTTCTCTCTCTCTCCTCCTTCTCCCTCTGTCCCTCTGACTATACCCCTTGCCCATCCTCTGTTTCCCTGCGCCCCCCCGTCTTTCTCCCCAGATCCTCTCATATCCCCTTTGCCAGTCACCTGTCCAGCTCTTGGCTCCATCCCTCCCCCTCCTGTCTTCTCCTATCATTTTGGATCTCCCCCTCCCCCTCTCACTTTCAAATCTCTTACTAACTCTTCCTTCAGTTGGTCCTGACGAAGGGTCTCGGCCTGAAACGTCGACTGAAACTCTTCCAATAGATGCTGCCTGGCCTGCTGCGTTTACCAGCAACTTTGATATAATAACAGAGTTGTCATGATGGGAGATTTTAATTTCCCAAATATCGATTAGCATCTCCCTAGAGCGAGGGGTTTAGATGGGGTGGAGTTTGTTCAGGAAGGTTTCTTGACACAATATGTAGATAAGCCTACAAGAGGAGAGACTGTACTTGATTTGGTATTGGGAAATGAACCTGGTCAGGTGTCAGATCTCCCAGTGGGAGAGCATCTTGGAGATGGTGATCATAATTCTATCTCTTTCACAATAGCATTGAAGAGAGAGGAACAGACAAGTTAGAAAAGCGTTTACTTGGAGTAAAGGGAAATATGAGGCTATCAGGCAGGAAATTGGAAGCTTAAATTGGAAACAGATGTTCTCAGGGAAAAGTACGGAAGAAATGTGTCAAATGTTCAGGGGATTTTTCTGTGCAGTTCTGCAGAGGTATGTACCAATGAGATAGGGAAGTTATGGTAGGGTACAGGAACGGTGGTGTACAAAGGCTGTAATAAATTTAGTCAAGAAGAAAAGAAAAGGTTACAAAAGGTTCAGAGAGCTAGGTATGTTAGAGATCTAGAAAATTATAAGGCTAACAGGAAGGAGCTTAAAAAGCAAATTAAGAGAGTCAGAAGGGGCCATGAGAAGGCCTTGGCGGGCAGGATTAAAAAAAACCCCAAGGCATTCACAAGTATGTGAAGAGCAAGAGGATAAGACATGAAAGAATAGCACCTATCAAATGTGGCAGTGGGAAAGTGTGTATGGAACTGGAGCAAATAGCAGAGGCACTTAATGAATACTGTACTTCAGTATTCACTATGGAAGAGGATCTTGGTGATTGTAGTGATGAGTTGCAGCAGATTGAAAAGCTTCAGCATGTAGATATTAAGAAAGAGGATGTGCTGGAGCTTTTGGAAAGCATCAAGTTGGATAAGTCACTGGGACTGGATGAGATGTACCCCAGGCTACTGTGGGAGGCGAAGGAGGAAATTGCTGAGCCTCTGATGATGATCTTTGCATCATCAATGAGGACGGGAGAGGTTCTGGAGGATTGGAGGGTTGCGGATGTTGTTCCTTTATTCAAGAAAGGGAGTAGAGATAGCCCAGGAAATTATAGACCAGTGAGTCTTACTTCAGTGGTTGGTAAGTTGATGGAGAAGATCCTGAGAGGCAGGATTTATGAACATTTGGGAAGGTATAATATGATTAGGAATAGTCAGCAAGGCTTTGTCAAGGGCAGGTTGTGCCTCACGAGCCTGATTGAATTTTTCGAGGATGTGACTAAACACATTGATGAAGGAAGAGCAGTAGATGTAGTGTTTATGGATTTCAGCAACACATTTGATAAGGTACCCCATACAAGGCTTATTGAGAAAGTAAGGAGGCATGGGATCCAAGGGGACATTGCTTTGGGCTTCCAGAACTGGCTTGCCCACAGAAAGCAAAGAGTGGTTGTAGACGGGTCATATTCTGCATGGAGGACGGTGACCAGTGGTGTGCCTCAGGGATCTGTTCTGGGACCTTTTCTCTGCATGATTTTTATAAATGACCTGGATGAGGAAGTGGAGGAATGGGTTAGTAAGTTTGCTGATGACACAAAGGTTGGGGATGTTGTGATAGTGTGGAGGGCTGTCAGAGGTTACAGTGGGACATTGATAGGATGCAAAACTGGGCTGAAAAGTGGTGGATGGAATTCAACCCAGATAAGTGTGAAGTGGTTCGTTTTGGTAGGCCAAATATGATGACAGAATATAGTATTAACGGTAAGACTCTTGGCAGTGTGGAGGATCAGAGGGACCTTGGGGTCCTAGTCCAAGGGACGTTCAAAGCAGCTGCGCAGGTTGACTCTGTGGTTAAGAAGGCATATGGTGCATTGGCCTTCGTTAATCATGGAATTGAATTTAGGAGCTGAGAGGCAATGTTGCAGCTATATAGGACTCTAGTCAGACCCCCCTTGGAGTACTGTGCTCAGTTCTGGTCGCCACACTACAGGAAGGATGTGGAAGCTATAAAAAGGGTGCAGAGGAGATTTACAAGGATGTTGCCTGGATTGGGGAGCATGCCTTATGAAAACAGGTTGAGTGAACTCGGCCTTTTTTTCTTGGAGCGACGGAGGATGAGAGGTGACCTAATAGAGGTGTATAAGATGATGAGAGGCATTGATCGTGTGGATAGTCAGAGGCTTTTTCCCAGGGCTGAAATGGTTGCCACAAGAGGACACAGGTTTAAGGTGCTGGGGGAGTAGGTACTGAGGAAATGTCGGGGGTGAGTTTTTTTACGCAGAGAGTGGTGAGTGTGTGGAATGGGCTGCCGGCAACGGTGGTGGAGGTGGATACGATAGGGTCTTTTAAGAGACTTTTGGATAGGTCCATGGAGCTTAGAAAAATAGAGGGCTATGGGTAAGCCTAGTAATTTCTAAGGTAGGGACATGTTTGGCACAACTTTGAGGGCCTAAGGGTCTGTATTGTGCTGTAGATTTTCAATGTTTCTATGTTTCTAATGGTTTTAGATTCCCCTACATTGGAGAAAAGGTGATGACCATTCACTTTATCTGTAACCCTTATGATTTTATAAGCCTCGATGAAGCCACCCTCACCTTCTGCACAACAAGGTAAACCATCCTATTCTATCCCACCTCTCCTTATGACTCCATTCCTCCAGTTCTGGCAACATCCTGGTGAATTTTTTTTTCACCATTTCCAGTTTAGTGACAGCTTTTTGGCAACCATTACTGTTCTCAATATCCAAGTTTGGTCTCATAATATAAAACAGAGCTGCAACTTGACATCCCGACTTCTGTAATCAGTGCCCTGACTGATGAAAGCAAATACGACAAACACATTCTTCATCAAGCTGACTCCACTTTCAGGGTATGATGTACATGGAGCCCTGGATCTCCCTGTCTGACCATAAGACCATAAGACATAGGAGCCGAATTAGGCCATTCAACCCATCGAGTCTGATCTGCCATTACATCATGGCTGATTCCAGATCCCACTCAACCCCATACACCTGCCTTCTTGCCATATCATTCAATGCTCTGACCAATCAGGAATCTATTAACTTCTGCCTTAAAATATATGTACGGATGTGGCCTCCATTGCAGTCTGTGGCAGAGCGTTCCACAGATTTACTACTCTCTATCTAAAACAAAATTCCTCCTTACCTCTGTTCTAAAGGGTCGCCCCTCAATTTTGAAGCTGTGCCCTCTAGCCCTAGATACCCCCATCATAGGAAATATCCTTTCCACATCCACCTTATCTAGTCCTTTCAATGAAATCCCCCTGCATTCTTCAAAATTCCAGTGAGTACAGGCCCAAAGCTGCCAAAGCTACCAAAGCTCTTCATTCCCCGAATCATCCTCGTGAACCTCCTCTGTAGTTTCTCCAAAGACAACACATACTTTCTGATATATGGGACCCAAAATTGTTGTCAATACTCTAAGTGCTGCTTAGCTAGTGTCTTATAAAGGCTCAGCATTATCTCCTTGCTTTTATGTTATATGGCCCTTGAAATAAATACTGACATTGCATTTGCCGCCTTTACCACAGACTCAACCTTGCATGAGGAGTCTTGCACGAGAACTCCTAAATCCCTCTGCACCTCTGATGTTTGAACGTTCTCCCCATTTAGCTAATAGTCCGCACTATTGTTCCTTTTACTAAAATGCATTGTCATACATTTCCTAACACCAACAGATCTGTCAGACAAGATTTCCCTTCACAGAAAGCATGCAAACTTTGACTTAAATTATTATTAGTCCCCAAATACCTCGAAATCTCAACCTTAATAATATACTTCAACACTTTCTCAACCACAGAGGTTAGGCTAACTGGCCTATCATTTTCTTTATTTTGTCTTCCTCTCTTTTTAAAGAGTGGTGTGACTTTTGCAATCTTCCAGTCCTCCAGGACCATGCCAGAATCAAGTGATTCTTGCAACATTATGACCAATACATCAGCTATCTCTTCAGCAATCTCTCTCAGGACTCTGGGATGTAGTCCATCTGGTCCAGGTGACTTATCCACCTGGACCTTTGAGTTTGCTTTTCACTTTTTACTTTGTAATAGCAATGGCACTCACTCCTGCTCCCTGACACTCACGGACCTCTCGCACACTGCTGGTGTTTTCTACAGTGAAGGCAAATGCAAAGTACCCATTAAGTTCATCTGCCATTTCTTCGTCCCCCATTACTACCTCACCAGCATCATTGTCCAGTGGTCCAATATCAACTCTCCCCTCCCTTTTACTCTTTATATAACTGAGAAAACTTTTAGTATCCTGCTTTATCTTGTTGGCTTGTCTACCCTCATACTTCATCTTTTCCCTTCTAATAGCTTTTTTTTGTTGTCAATTTTCAGTTGCCTGTTCTACAATTTTCTCCGGGGCCCATCATTTACTGTCTAAGTCATAGGACACAGAAAGAGACCCTTCAGTCCATTGTCTGTAATGCCCAACAACACTAATCACATGTACTATGCTTTGCTCATTGCGTCCAGATTCCCCTTCCTGCTCCTGCCTCCTTAACCTCCTCTGGCAGCTAATTCCAAAAATGAACTACTGATTATGTGAAAAATTTGTCCCTCAGATCCTCAAGAACCTCATCCCTCTCACCTGAAATCTATGCCCTCTAGTTTTAAATGCTCCTGCAAGAGGAACTACTCCTCCCATACTACAATGCTTCTTAGTTAACAACCCTCCCACAGTGTAGTGCTTCTTCAGAACTGCGTCTCCACACAACCACCCCTCCAATCATGTGACCCTCCCTCAGTACCACCCTTCCAATAGTGTTGGCCTCCCTCACTATCACCCCTCCCACAGTGTGACCCTCCCTCGGTACCACCCCTCCCACAGTGTGACCCTCCCTCAGTACCACCCTTCCAATAGTGTTGGCCTCCCTCACTATCACCCCTCCCACAGTGTGACCCTCCCTCACTATCACCCCTCCCACAGTGTGACCCTCCCTCAGTACCACCCCTCCCACAGTGTGACCCTCCCTCAGTACCACCCTTCCAATAGTGTTGGCCTCCCTCACTATCACCCCTCCCACAGTGTGACCCTCACTCAATACCACCCCTCCCACAGTGTGACCCTCCCTCAGTACCACCCTTCCAATAGTGTTGGCCTCCCTCAGTACCACCCTTCCAATAGTGTTGGCCTCCCTCACTATCACCCCTCCCACAGTGTGACCCTCACTCAGAACCACCCCTCCCACAGTGTGACCCTCCATCGTACCACCCCTCCCACAGTGTGACCCTCCATCGTACCACCCCTCCCACAGTGTGACCCTCCCTCAGAACCACCCCTCCCACAGTGTGACCCTCCCTCAGTACCACCCCTCCCACAGTGTGACCCTCCATCGTACCACCCCTCCTTCAGTGTGACCCTCCCTCAGTACCACCCTTCCAATAGTGTTGGTCTCCCTCACTATCACCCCTCCCACAGTGTGACCCTCCCTCAGAACCACCCTCCCAGTGTGACTCTCCCTCAGTACCATCCCTTCCACAGTGTGACCCTCCCTCATTACCACCCCTCCCACAGTGTGACCCTCCCTCAGTACCACCCCTCCCACAGTGTGACCCTCCCTCAGTACCACCCTCCCAGTGTGACCCCCTCCCCTCAGTCCCGACCCTCTCTCACAACTGCTCCTTCCTCCTACAACTGCCATCAGTTTTGTTGACTGATAACACACAATAGATCAAGTTTGCTGTGGGATCATGGTGTATAACAACGGGCTCTATCTTATTTTACAACAGACAGCTTTATTATATAGCCTCACTTCCTTCAAGGTCCTTGGAGAATTCCTGTGGTGAGAAGCTGCTGTGGGAAGGAAGTTCTACGTCTGTCAGGAAGTTGGATAGTAGCGATTCGGACCTATAATTAGTGGGAAGCTTCTGTGAAGTTTCCCCTTGTAGCTTTCTTTCTGAGCCCGAGCTACAGCCCCAGGATGTAACGTACAAACAAGCTGCTCCACATGTTTAGATCAACTCTGGTAACATATTCCTGCTCTCAGTAAACACAAAAAAAGTGCAACACTCAATAGCATGTGAGAGGAAAGAATCAGGATCAGATACTAATTGTAGGAACGGAGGCAGTGTGGGTGTAGTTGGCTATTGGTGCTAATGCAGTGGACTATTGGCATGGATGTAGTTGGCTGTTGGTGTGAATGTAATTGGCTATGGTTGAGCATGTATTGGCTATGGGTGAGGATGTAGCTGGCTATTGATGGGGATGTTGTTGGCTACGGGTGGGGATATTGTTGGCTACGGGTAAGGATGTTGTTGGCTATGTGTGTGAATGTTGTCTATGGGTGGGGATGTTGTTGGCTGTGGGTGAGGATGTAGTTGGCTATTGGTGAGGATGTTGTTGGCTACGGGTAGGGATGTTGTTGGCTATGTGTGTGGATGTTGTTGTCTATGGGTGGGGATGTTGTTGGCTGTGGGTGAGGATGTAGTTGGCTATTGGTGGGGATGTTGTTGTCTACGGGTGGGGACGTTGTTGTCTACGGGTGAGAATGTATCTGGCTATTGGTCAGGATGTTGTTGTCTACGGGCGAGAATGTTGTTGTCTACGGGCGAGGATGTTGTTGTCTACGGGTGGGAATGTATCTGGCTATTGGTGAGGATGTTTTTGTCTACAGGTGGGGATGTAGCTGGCTGTTGGTGAGGATGTAGTTGGCTATGTGTGTGGATGTTGTTGTCTATGGGTAGGGATGTTGTTGGCTGTGGGTGGGGATGTAGTTGGCTATTGGTGGGGAAGTTGTTGTCTATTGGTGAGGATGTAGTTGGCTATGTGTGTGGATGTTGTTGTCTACGGGTGGGGATGTTGTTGGCTGTGGGTGGGGATGTTGTTGGCTATTGGTGGGGATGTTGTTGTCTACGGCTGAGAGTGTATCTGGCTATAGGTGAGGATGTTGTTGTCTACGGGTGAGGATGTTGTTGTCTACGGGTGGGGATGTTGTTGGCTATAGGTGGGGATGTAGTTGGCTATGTGTGTGGATGTTGTTGTCTACGGGTAGGGATATTGTTAGCTGTGGGTGAGGATGTAGCTGGCTATTGGTGAGGATGTTGTTGTCTATGGGTAGGGATGTTGTTGGCTATGTGTGAGGATGTTGTTGTCTATGGGTGAGAATGTATCTGGCTATAGGTGTGGATGTTGTTGTGTATAGGTGGGGATGTTGTTGTCTATATGTGGGGATGTAGTTGGCTATGTGTGGGGATGATCCACCACAGGCCACATCTCAGAGCAGCGATGTCTGTAGTTGCTGGCAATATTTCACAAGTGACAGAATAGATATGTCTCACAGAGGAAGAAGTTCTCAAATGGTAGGGGTAGGCAACTGTGGCTGACAAGGGAAGTTAAGGACAGCATGAAAGCCAAGGAAAGGGCATAGAAGGTAGCAAAAGTGACTGGGAAGTTGGATGATTGGGAAGCTTTTGAAATCCAACAAAGGGCAACTAAAAGGCAGAGTACAAAGTAAATAGCAGGATACTTGGTAGTGTGGAGGAGCAGAGGGATCTGGGGGTACATGTCCACAGATCCCTGAAAGTTGCCTCACAGGTGGATAGGGTAGTTAAGAAAGCTTATGGGGTGTTAGCTTTCATAAGTCGAGGGATAGAATTTAAGAGTTGTGATGTAATGATGCAGCTCTATAAAACTCTGGTTAGGCCACACTTGGAGTACTGTGTCCAGTTCTGGTCACCTCACTATAGGAAGGATGTGGAAGCATTGGAAAGGGTACAGAAGAGATTTACCAGGATGCTGCCTGGTTTAGAAAGTATGCATTATGATCAGAGGTTAAGGGAGCTAGGGCTTTACTCTTTGGAGAGAAGGAGGATGAGAGGAGACATGATAGAGGTGTACAAGATAATAAAAGGAATAGATAGAGTGGATAGCCAGCGCCTCTTCCCCAGGGCACCACTGCTCAATACAAGAGGACATGGCTTTAAGGTAAGGGGTGGGAAGTTCAAGGGGGATATTAGAGGAAGGTTTTTTACTCAGAGAGTGGTTGGTGCGTGGAATGCACTGCCTGAGTCAGTGGTGGAGGCAGATACACTAGTGAAGTTTAAGAGACTACTAGACAGGTATATGGAGGAATCTAAGGTGGGGTCTTATATTGGAGGCAGGGTTTGAGGGTCGGCACAACATTGTGGGCCGAAAGGCCTGTACTGTGCTGTACTGTTCTATGTTCTATGTAAAAATGGTATAAGAAGGAAAAAGGTGAAATATGAGGGCAAACTAGCCGATAATATAAAGCAGGATACCAAAACTTTTCTCAGTTATTTAAAAAGAGTAAAAGGGAGGTGACAATTGATATGGGACCACTGAAAAATGATGCTGGTGAGGAAGGAATGGGCAACAGTGAAATGACAGATGAACTTACTGAGTACTAGCAGTGTGCCAGAGTTCCTTGAGGTTCAGGGACAGGAGTGAGTGCCATTGCTATTATGAAGGGAGAAGTGTTAGACAAATTCAAAGATCCTAAGGTAGATAAGTCACCTGGGCCAGATGGACTACATCCCAGAGTACTGAGAGAGGTAACGGATGCATTGGTCATGATTTTTCAAGAATCATTTAATTCTGGCATAGTGTCATAGGACTGAAAGATTACAAATGTCACATCACTCTTAAGAAGGGATGAAGGCAAAAGAAAGGAAATTCTAGGCCAGTTCAGCTAACCTCAGTGATTGGGAAAGTGTTGGAGTCTATTAGTAAGGATGAGGATTCGAGGTACTCGGAGATGAATGATAAAATAAATCAAAGTCAGTATGGTGTCTGTAAAGGCAAATCTTACCTAAAAGAAAATCTGCTAGAGTTCTTTGAGAAAGTAACAAGCAGGGTGAACAAAGGAGAGGCAGTGGATGTCAATTACTTGGATTTTCAGAAGGCATTTGATAAGGTGCCACACATCAGGCTGCTTAATCTAAATGGGGAGAAGGTTCAAACATCAGATGTGCAGAGGGACTCGTCCCAGACTCCCAGAAGATTCATTTGCAGGTTGAGTCTGTGGTAAAGAAGGCAAATCCAATGTTGGCATTTATTTCAAGGGGAATTGAATATAAAAGCAAGGAGATAATGCTGAGCCTTTATAAGACACAACTCAGGCCACACTTAAGAATATTGTCAATAGCTTTGGACCCCATAGCTCAGAAACGATGTGTTGTCATTGGAGAGAGTCCAGAGGAGGTTCATGAGGATGATTCTGGGAATGAAGGGGTTAACATATGAGGAGTATTTGGCAGCTTTGGGCCTGTACTCACTGGAATTTAGAAGAACACGGGGGGATCTCATTGAAACGTACCGAATGTGGGAAGGACTAGATAGGGTGGGTGTGGAGAGGATGTTTCCTCTGGTGGGGGTTTCCAGAACTAGAGAGCACAGCCTCAAAATCGAGAGGTGACCCTTTAGAACAGAGGTAAGGAGGAATTCTTTTAGCCAGAGAGTAGTAAACTGTAGAATGCTCTGCCACAGACTGCGGTGGAGACCGAGTCCGTGGGTGTATTTAAGGCGGAAGTTGATTGTTTCCTCATTGGTCAGGGAATCAAAGGATATGGCGAGAAAGCAGGTGAATGGGGTTGAGTGGATCAGCCATGATGAAATGGTGGAGCAGACCCGATGGGCTGAATGGCCTAATTCTGCTCCCATGTCTTATGGCCTTGATCTTCTAAATTCCAGTGAGTACAGGCACAAAGCAGCCAAACTCTCTTGATAAGTTAACCCCTTCATTCCTGTAATCATCCTCATGAACTACCTCTGGGCTCTCTCCAATGACAACACATCTTTTCTGAGGTACTTGGCCCAAAACTGTTGATAATATTCCAAGTGAGGCCTGACTTGTGTCTTATAAAGCCTAAGCATTATCTCCTTGTTTTTATATTCTATTACTCTTGAAATGAATGGCAATATTGCATTTGCCTTCTTTACCACAGACTCAACTTGTAAAACAACCTTGCACGAGCACTGCTAATTTCCTTTGCACCTCTAATGTTTGAATTTTCTCCCCATTTAGATAATAGTCTGCACTTTTGTTCCTTTTACCAAATACATTATCATACATTTCCTAATACTGTATTCTATCCGCCACTTTTTTTGCCCATTCTTCCAATTTGTCTGTCCTGCTGCAATCGCATTCTTTCCTCAGCACTGCCTACCCCTCCATGTATCTTTGTATCATCTGCAAACTTTGCCACAAAGCCATCAACTCATTATCTAAATCATTGACAAACAATGTGAAAAGCAGTGGTCCCAATACTGACCCCTGAGGAACACCACTAGTCACTGGTAGCCAACCAGAAAAGGCCCCTTTTATTCCCACTTGCTGCCTCCTGCCTGTCAGCCATTCCACTATCCATGCCAGTATCTTTCCTGTAATGCCACAGGATTTTATCTTGTTAAACAGCCTCATGTGTGGAACCTTATCAAATGCCTTCTGAAAATCCAAGTAAACGACATCCACTGCCTCTCCTTTGTCCACCCTGCTTGTTACTTCCTTGAAGAACTCTAACGGATTTGTCAGGCAAGATTTCCCTTTACAGAAACCATGCTGACTTTGAATTAATTTATCATTAGTCTTCAAGTACCTCAAAACCTCATCCTTAATAATAGACTCCAAAACTATACCAACCACTGAAGTTACGTTAACTGGACTATTATTTTCTTTCTTTTGCCTTCCTCCCTTCTTAAAGAGTGGTGTGACATTTGCAATTTTCCATTCCTCTGGAACTATGCAAGAATAAAGTGATTCTTTAAAGATCATGACTAATGCATCTGCTCTCCCTTCAGCAACCTCTTTCAGAAACATAGAAAACCTACAGCACAATACAGGCCCTTCGGCCCACAAAGCTGTGCCGAACATGTCCCTACCTTAGAAATTACTTGGGTACCCATAGCCCTCTATTTTTCTAAGCTCCATCCAAAAGTCACTTAAAAGACCCTATCGTATCCGCCTCCACCACCGTTGCCAGCAGCCCATTCCATGCACTCACCACTCTCTGCGTAAAAAGAGGGTGGATGTGGAGAGGAACCCTGACATCTCCTCTGTACCTACTCCCCAGCACCTTAAACCTGTTCCCTCTTGTGGCTGCCATTTCAGCCCTGGGAAAAAGCCTCTGACAATCCATACGATCAATGCCTCTCATCATCTTATACACTTCTATTAGGTCACCTCTCATCCTCTGTCACTCCAAGGAGAAAAGGCCGATTTCACTCAACCTGTTTTCATAAGGCATGCTCCCCAATCCAGGCAACATCCTTGTAAATCTCCTCTGCACCCTTTCTATGGTTTCCACATCCTTTCTGTAGTGAGGCGACCAGAACTGAGCACAGTACTCCAAGTGGGGTCTGAGAAGGGTTGTATATAGCTGCATTTCCTCTCGGCTCCTAAATTAAATTCCACGATTGATGAAGGCCAATACATCATATGCCTTCTTAACCACAGAGTCAACCTTTGCAGCTGCTTTGAGCGTCCTATGGACTCGGACCCCAAGATCCCTCTGATCCTCCACACTGCCAAGAGTTTTACTATTAATACAAATTCTGCCATCATATTTGACCTACCTAAATTAACCACTTCACACTTATCTGGGTTGAATTCCATCTACCACTTGTCAGACCAGTTTTGCATCCTATCGATGTCCCGCTGTAACCTCTGACAGCCCTCCACACTATCCACCACACCTCCAACCTTTGTGTCATCAGCATCCTTGCACTTCCTCAGCCAGGTCATTTATAGAAATCATGATGTAATCCATCTGGTCCAGGTGACTTATCCACCTTAGGACCTTCCAGCTTGCCTTTCACTTTTTCATTTGTAATAATAATGGCATTCACTCTTGCTCCCTGACACTCACATACCTCTGGCACATTAGTGTTAGTGAAGACAGTTGCAAAATACTTATTCAGTTCGTGCACTATTTCTTTGTCCCCCATTACTTCCTCACCAGTATCATTTTCTAGTGGTCCAATATCAGCTCTTACCTCCCTTTCACTCTTTATAGTACTGAAAAAAACTTTTAGTATCCTCCTTTATATTATTGGCTAGTTTGCCCTCATATTTCATCTTTTCCCTTCTTATGGCTCTTTTTAGTTACCTTTTGCTGTATTTTAAAAACTCCCCAATCTTCCAACTTCCCACTCACTTTTGCTACCTTATATGACTTTTCTTTGGCTTTTATGTAATCCTTAACTTCCCTTGTCAGCCACGGCTGCCTACCCCTGCTAACTGAGAACAACTTCTTCTGTGGGACATATCTATCCTGTGCCTTGTGAACTATCCCCAGAAACTCCCTCTTCCCTGCCAGTATCCCCCTCCAATCCACCTGGGCAAGCTCCTCTCTCATGCGTCTGTAGTTCCCTGTAATTCCCATGCCCCTCTACCTCGATCTGTCCTCCGTCAGCCTCCTTGCTGAAAGGAAAACAAATTCCTATCTCAGGTCTTAACAGAAATCTTCCATTCCCAGGCAACACCCTGATGAATCTCCCCTGCACCATCTACAATGCAGTGAAGTTCCAAGTAAATTTATTATCAAGGTCCGTATATGTCACCACATACAATTCTGATATTCATTTTCTTGCAGGCATACTCAATAAATCTACAGAATAATAACCATAATAGAATCAATGAAAGTCCACACCAACTGGGCATTGAACTAGTGCACAAAAGATAAAACTATGGAAATAGAAACATAGAAACATAGAAAATAGGTGCAGGAGTAGGCTATTCGGCCCCTCGAGCCTGCACCGCCATTTATTATGATCATGGCTGATCATCCAACTCAGAACCCAGCCTTCCCTCCATACCCCCTGACCCCTGTAGCCACAAGGGCCATATCTAACTCCCTCTTAAACATAGCCAATGAACTGGCCTCAGCAGTTTGCTGTGGCAGAGAATTCCACAGATTCACCACTCTCTGTGTGAAGAAGTTTTTCCTAATCTCGGTCCTAAAAGGCTTCCCCTCTATTCTCAAACTGTGACCCCTCGTTCTGGACCTCCCCAACATCGGGAACAATCTTCCCGCATCTAGCCTGTCCAATCCCTTTAGGATCTTATACGTTTCAATCAGATCCCCCCTCAATCTTCTAAATTCCAACGAGTACAAGCCCAGTTCATCCAGTCTTTCTTCATATGAAAGACCTGCCATCCCAGGAATCAATCTGGTGAACCTTCTTTGTACTCCCTCTATGGCAAAGATGTCTTTCCTCAGATTAGGAGACCTAAACTGCACACAATACTCCAGGTGTGGTCTCACCAAGGCCTTGTACAACTGCAGTAGTACCTCCCTGCTCCTGTACTCGAATCCTCTCGCTATAAATGCCAGCATACCGTTCGCCTTTTTCACCGCCTGCTGTACCTGCATGCCCACTTTCAATCACTGGTGTATAATGACACCCAGGTCTCGTTGCACCTCCCCTTTTCCTAATCGGCCACCATTCAGATAATAATCTGTTTTCCTATTTTTGCCACCAAAGTGGATAACTTCACATTTATCCACATTAAATTGCATCTGCCATGAGTTTGCCCACTCACCCAACCTATCCAAGTCACCCTGCATCCTCTTAGCATCCTCCTCACAGTTAACACTGCCGCCCAGCTTCCTGTCATCCGCAAACTTGGAGATGCTGCATTTAATTCCCTCATCCAAGTCATTAATATATATTGTAAACAACTGGGGTCCCAGCACTGAGCCTTGCGGTACCCCACTAGTCACCGCCTGCCATTCTGAAAAGGTCCTGTTTATTCCCACTCTTTGCTTCCTGTCTGCTAACCAATTCTCCACCCACACCAATACCTTACCCCCAATACCGTGTGCTTTAAGTTTGCACACTAATCTCCTGTGTGGGACCTTGTCAAAAGCCTTTTGAAAATCCAAATATACCACATCCACTGGTTCTCCCCTATCCACTCTACTAGTTACATCCTCAAAAAATTCTATGAGATTCTATGAAATACAAAAAGAAATAAATATAAATAATAATAAAGAAACAATAAATATTGAGGACGTAAAGTGAAGTCTTTGAAAGTGGGTCCATAGGTTGTGGGAACATTTCAATGATGGGGCAAGTGAAGTTGATTGAAGTTATCGCCTCTGTTTCAAGAGTCTGATGGTTGAGGGGTAATAAATGTTCCTGAATCTGGAGGTGATAGTCCTGTAACCTTCTTCCTGATGGCAGCAGCAAGAAGAAACCATGACCTGAGTGATGAGAATCCCTGATGGTGGATGCAGCCTTCCTGAGACAGCATTTCGTGTAGATGCGCTAAATGGTAGAGCGGGCTTTACCCATGATCGACTGGGGCATAGCCACTACTTTTTGTAGAACTTTTCTTTCAAAGGCTTTGGAGTTTCCTTACTAGGATGTGATTCAGACAGTCAATCTGAATAGTATTAATGAAATACCACACACAACAAAGACAAACAACCAACATACCCTTTCCATAACTGTAGTGACCAGAAATGTACTGTCCACATATTTCCAGCTGTGACCTGACCAATGTTTTATGAAGTTACTATATAACCTCTTTACTGCTGTAATCTATGTCCTGACTGATGAAGATGGTAACTTGTATGCCTCCTTCACTTTATCTACCCTTGCTATCATCATTAGGGATCCCTGACCTCGTACACCAAGATCCCACCATTCCTGCCTCGGGCCCTATTGCACACTCTGTGGGTCCAACCTTTGAGGACACCTTGTCACTTCTTCCTTCTGATATTGCCTTAGCCATCTTCCGTAATTCAGGTCTCTTCATTATCAACAACACTGCAGTGCAAATGGGAAAATGTGGACATTTCCACCTTGGCAGGATAAAAGTAGGAAGTATATTATATAATGTGTGAGAGAGTGCAGAACCCTGAGCTACAGGGAACTGGGTATCCCTGTGGAGGATCAAAGGGCTTGTGTTCATGACGGGAACCCTGAGTATAAGACATGGGCACAGAATGAGGTTGTTCCACTCATCAACTCTGCTCCACAATTTCATCATGGCTGAGTTATTAGCCCTCTCAACCCAATTCTCCTGCCATTCCCCATAACCTTTAACACCCTGATTAATCGAGAACCCATCAATCTCCACCTTAAATATACACAATGACTTAGCCTGCACATCTATCTGCAGTAATGAATTCCACAGATTTTCTACCCTCTGGTTAAAGAAACTTTTTCTCATCTCTGTTCTAAATGAATGTCCCTCAGTTCTGAGGCTGTGTCCTCCAGTCTTAGACTCCCCCATTATCAGAAACATCTACAAATCCACTCTATCTCAATGTCAGCCCATCTTTGCCCAAGGGGCCCAAGGGGCCCAAGTTAACCTTTAGGGAATCCTGCACAAGGACTCCGAAGGCAACACACACTGCTGGAAGAACTCAGCAGGCCAGACAGTATCTATGGAAAAGAGTGAAGAGTGAATGTTACAGGCTGAGACCCTCATCAGGACTGGAAAGGAAGGGGAGAAGTAAGGGTAAGAAGGTGGAGGGAGGGGAGGAAGAAGCACAAGGTGGCAGGTGATTGCTGAAACCGGGAGAGGGTGATGGGGTGAAGTAAAGTGCTGGGAAGCTGATCGGTGAAAGAGATAAAGGATTGGAGAAGAAGTAATTTGATAGAAGAATATATAGTACCGTGGAAAGAAAAGAATGAGGAGGAGCACCAGAGGGAGGTGATGGGCTGGTAAGGGGATAAGGTGAGAGAGGGAAACAGGAATGGAGAATAGTGAAAGGGGGTGTGAAATTACTGGAAGTTCGAGAAATCAATGTTCGTGCCATCAGATTGGAGGCTTCCCAGATGAAATACAAGGTGTTGCTGCTCCAAACTGAGTGTTCCCTCATTGTGGTAGTAGAGTAGGCCATGGAGTAACATGTTGGAATGGGAATGGGAAGTAGAATTGAAAAGGGTGGCTTCTGGGAGATTCTACTTTTTCTGGCAGATGAAGCATAGGACCTCGGCAAAGTAGTCTCTCATTCTCTGTCGGGTCTCACCGATATACTGGGAGCACCAGATGCAGTAGATGACCCCAACAGGCTTACAGGTGAAGTGTTGCCTCACCTGGAAAGACTATTTGGGGCCTTGAATGGTAGCGAGGGAAGATGTTAAGGGCAGGTGTAGCACTTGTTCTGCTTGCAAGGATAAGTACCACAAGGGAGATCTGTAGGGATGGACGAGTGAACAAACAAGTCACAAAGGGAGCAATCCCTATGGAAAGTCGGGGGGGGGGGAAGAGGGATTCACTGAAGGCTAATTCGTAGGTCAAGTCGGTGGTGAGGAAGGCAAATGCAATGTTAGCATTCATTTCAAGAGGACTAGAATATAAAAGCAAGGATGTAATGTTGAAATTTTATAAAGCACCTTATCTTAGAAAGGATGTGCTGGAACTGGAGAGGGTTCAAAGGAGGTTCATGAAAATGATTCTAGGATTGAATGGCTTGTCAGATGAAGAGTGTTTGATGGCTCTGGGCCTTTATTCACTTGAATTCAGAAGACTAACGGGTGACTTCATTGAAACCTATTGAATGGTGAAAAGCCTTGATAGAGTGGATGGGGAGAGGATGTTTCCAAAGGTGGGAGAGTCTAGGATCAGTGGACACAACCTCTGAATAGAGGGCAGTCCTTTTAGAATGGAGATGAGGAGGAATTTCTTTAGACAAAGAGCGGAAAATCTGGGGAACTCTTTGCCACATGCAGCTATGGAGGCCAAGTCTTTACGTATATTTAAGGCAGAGTTTGATAGATTTTTGATTGCTTAGGGGATGAAGGATAAGGGTAAGAGGGCAGGAGGCTGGGGCTGAGAGGAAAATTGGATCAGCCATAACGAAACGGCAGAGCAGACTCGATTGGCCAAATGGCTTAATTCTGCTTCTATATCTTACGGTTATGGTCTTGTATAGAGGGACCTGGATGTCCCTGTGCAGGTTCAGAGGCTTGTGTTCATGAGCAGGCGCCTGAGGTTACCCTGTCCAGTATCAAAGGGTTTGTGTTCACAAGCAGCAAGTAAACTGCAACTCTAACAGGATATGGTCGTTTACTGCTGGGGGAAACAAATACAGAAGAGAAAGGTTATGATTCAGTTGCAGCTCTGACCACATCTGGAGCACTGTGTACACCGACAGGCTCCTTGAAGGGCGGATGTTAATGCTTTGGAGGTTAAACGTGACCCATGCCTTAGAGACGAATACTTTACACAGAGCGACTGTAGAACGACAAGGAGCCTTGCAGGAGGTTGAATAATTAGCAGCTTCACCATCTGGTTGCCATTTCCGCTGTTTGAATAATTAAACTCACTAAACGGCTGAGGGATCCGGCCCACTGCCCTGACTACAGGAAACTGCTCAACTGATTCATGGCAGGTGTGAACACACTGGGGGACAAACCATCCCGCAACACCAAGCCCCCTTGCTTTTTCCTGGGATATTTTTGGAGTTCTGATGGAAGATCTCAGTCTGAAATGTCAGATCTTTATTCCTCTTCATAGATACTGCATGAAATTCTCCTGCATTTTACGTGTTTTTTTTTGTGGGATCCTGCTTTGTAAGAACTCCACTGGAAGCACCAGTTGCAACACCAATGCCCTTGAACTGAAAATTCTACAAATAGTAGTAGATATGGCTCAGTCCATCATGGGTAAAGCCTTATAGATGTGTAGTGGACAGTATATTGACTGGCTGCATCACAGCCTAATATGGAAATAGCAATGCCCTTGAACAGAAAATCCTACAAGTAGTAATGGATTCGGCCCAGTCAAACAAGGATAAATCTCTCCCCATCTTTGAGCATATCTACATGGAGAGCTGTCGCAGGAAAGCAGCATCCATCATCAAGAACCCCCCACCATCCAAACTATGCTCTCTTCTTGTTGCCATCAGGAAAAAGGCACAGGTATCTTAAGGACTCACACCACCAAGTTCAGGAACAATTACTACTCCTCAGCCATCAGGGTCTTTAATCTGAGCGGATAAGTTTACTCACCCCATTACTGAACTGTTCCCATAAACAATGGTCTCACTTTCAAGGACTCTTCATTTCATGTTCTCAATATTTATTGCTTATTTAGTTCTTCTTATTTCTCTTATCAGTTGTATTTGCACACTGGTTGCTTGTCCGCCCTGTTGGATGCAGTCTTTAATTGATTCTTAAACTTACTGAGTATGCTCGCAAGAGAACAAATCTCGGGCTGTATATGGTGACATATGTACTTAGATAATAAGTTTACTTTGACCTTTCATCCCACTGGCTTCGCTGCTGTAACAACTAATGAGGCATGGAATGGAAGTAGGTACACGTGTTCAGAATGTGTGATTCCACTGATTTTAAATGCCATAACGATAGAATTCAAATGAGGCAATGCTGATAAACAGGACAAACAGGAGCTGAGAAAGGCCATTCCACCCCCTTACCTGCTTCACCACTCAACTGAAATTGGAATTGGTACATGGTTTCAGGCTTTTGTATCTTCTGCCATTCAGAGATGGAAGAAGGGAGAATATCAGAGGTGGATGGGGTCTTTGATAATGCTGGTTGTTTTACGGAGGCAGTGAGAAGTGTAGACAGAGTCCATGGAGGGGAAGCTGCTTTTTGTGATATGCTGAATTGTGCCCTCTTTTCAATTTCTTGTGTTCTATGCAGTTGCCATACCAAGCTGTGAATCATTCAGATAGGATGCTTTCAGTGGTACATCAATTAAAATTGGTGAGGGCTGATGGGGACATGTTCATTGTTTTTTTTTTAGCTTCTTGAGGAAGTAGAAGCCTTGGTTAGCCGCCTTGGTCGTGGTGTCTAACAGATGAACCAGGATAGGCTATTGGTCCAAACTAGGAACTTGAAGCTCCCAAACCATTCAACCTTAATTCCATTATTGCGGATAGGAGCATGTGCACCACCTTACCCCTCCTGAAGACAATGACCAGCTCTTTGGTTTTGTTGACATTGAGGAACAGGTTGTTGTCATGACACCATGTTACTAAGCTCTCTGTCTCCTTCCTCTCAGCAAGATCATGATTGGTTTTCTACACATTCCTCAAGTCCCTTGATATCCTGAAATCTAAACAACTCAGTTTGGAATAAACACAGCACGCAATCTTCACTGCTCTATTATTGAGAGTTCCAACAACTCACTGTCCTCTTTGGGAAGAATGTGCCCTGACTTCAGATCTGAACTGTTTGTTCAGAGACTCAGACTCCCAACCAGAGGAAAAACCATCTCCACATTCACCCCTAGGAAATATCTTTTAGTTCACCTGTTAAGGAGTTGGACCTGGAACTGGATGAATTCCATATCATTCAGGTGGCTGAAGGGGTTGACACACGGGACATACAAGGAGGTAGTTCCATGACACTATGATACCTCTAATTCTTCAAAGATCCATAGAATCAAGTTATGGTCTCTTTAATCTCTTCTAAAAGTGTCATACAACACTACAGCACAGAAAGGGGCCCTTCAGCTCATCAAGCCTGTGCTGAGCCATTAAACTACCTAGTCCCATCAACCTGCACTTGGACCTCAGCCCTCCATACCCCTCTCATCCATGTATCTATCCTAATCTCTCTTAAATGTTGAAATTGAATCCCCATCCACCACTTGTGCTGGAAGCTCTTTCCACACTCTTAACACCCTCTGAGTGAAGTTTCCCCGTCACGTTCCCCTTAAACATTTCAACTTTCACCCTTAACCCACGACCTCTAATTGTAGTCTTCACCCAACCTCAATGGAAAAGCCTGCTTGTGTTTACCCTCTCAATATGCCCTCATAATTTTGTATACATCTATCAAATTTCCCTGCAATCATCTACATTCTCAGGAATACAGTCATAAACTATTCAATCTTTCCTTATAACTCAGGTCCCCCGGACCTAACAACATCCTTGTAAGTTTTCCCTGCACTCTTGCAAACTTACTTATATCGTTCCTACAAGTAGGTGACCAAAACGTACATAAGCACATAAGAAATAGGAGCAGGAGTCGGCCATCCGGCCCATCAGGCCTGCCCCACCATTCAATAAGATCATGGCTGATCTGTCCGTAAACACAGCTCCATCTACCTGCCTTTTCTCCATAACCCTTAATTCCTCTACTATGTAAAAACCTATCTGTTTCTTAAATATATTTAGTGAAGAAGCCTCAACTGCTTCCCTGGGCAGAGAATTCCACAGGTTCACCATTCTCTGGGAAAAACAGTTTCTCCTCATCTCCATCCTAAATTTTCTCCCCTGAATCTTGAGGCAATGTCCCCTAGTTCTAGTCTCACCTACCAATGGAAACAACTTTCCTCCTCCTATCTTATCTATCCCTTTCTAAATTTTGTATGTTTCTGTAAGATCCCCTCTCATTCTTCTGAACTCCGAAGAGTATAGTCCCTGGTGGCTCAATCTCTCCTCATAGGTTAACCCCTTCATCCCTGGAATCAACCTGGTGAACCTCCTCTGCATTGCCTCCAAAGCCAGTATATCCTTCCTCAAGTACGGAGACCAGATCTGCACGCAGTACTCCAGGTGCGGCCTCACCAGTACTCTGTATAGTTGCAGCATGACCTCCCTGCTCTTGAATTCAATCCCTTTAGCAATGAAGGCTAACATTCTCTTTGCCTTCTTAATAACCTGTTGTACCTGTAACCCAACTTTATGCAATTCATGAACAAGCACTCCCAAGTCCCTCTGCACAACAGCATGCTGCAACCTTTCACCATTTAAATAATAATCTGCTCTTCTATTATTCCTTCCAAAGTGGATGATCTCGCATTTACGAACATTGTGTTCCATCTGCCAGACCTTGGCCCACTCACTTAACCTATCTCTATCCCTCTGCAGACTCTTCACATCCTCTGTACAATTTGATTTTCCACTCAGTTTAGTGTCATCAGCAAATTTTGCTACACTACACTCAGTTCCCTCTTCCAAATCATCAGTGTAAATGGTAAACAGCTGCGGGCCTAGCACCGACCCCTGCGGCACCCCACTCACCACTGACTGCCAACTGGAGAAACACCCTTTATACCAACTCTCTGCCTTCTATCGGTTAACCAATCCACTATCCATACCAAGACACTTCCTCCGACTCCATGCATCCATATCTTATTTATAAGTCTCTTGTGCGGCACCTTATCAAACGCCTTCTGGACATCCAAGTATACGACATCCACCTGTTCTCCTCTATCCACTGCACTCATTATGACCTCAAAGAACTCCAGTAGGTTTGTCAAACAGGACCTGCCTTTTCTGAATCCTTGCTGTGTCTGTCTAATGGAACCACTCCTTTCTAAATGTTTTGTTATTTCTTTCTTAATGACAACTTCACGCATTTTCCCAACTACAGATGTTAAGCTAACTGGCCTTCACATAATACTCCAAATTTGGCCTTGCTAAAATCTTATACATCCCAACTTCTGTACTCAATACATTGATCTGTAAAGGCTAATGTGCCAAAAGAATTCCTTATGACCCCATCTAGCTGTGATAACACCTTCAAGGAATTATTGACCTGTATTCCCAGATCCCTCCGTTCTACCGCACTCTTCAGTGCCCTACAGCTCACGGTGTAAGAGCTCCCCTGGTTGGTCCTCCCAAAATGCAACACCTTACACTTGTCCGCATTAAATTCATCTGTCATCTTTCAGCCCACTTTTCCTGCTGATCCAGGTCCCACTGCAAGCCTTGCTATCCACTACCCCACCAATCTTGTTATCCACAAATTTGCTGAACCAGTCTACCACATTATAATCTATGTTCCCTCTAAGCCGTGCGCGTGTGTGCACGCACACACGTTTTTCAACCAACTACAAAGGAAATTAATGTGTGCGCAAAAGGCTGGTTACCTAAAATAATGTAGTAATTAATAATTATACTTATTGAAAATAACCTTTTAGCTAGATGTTTCTGTTAACTAGTGAGTCCGTTTTTCAAATACCCCAATGCACGTCACTAATTTACGTCACTTCACCTTTCCTGTTCCGGTTTGTACAGCTGCATCACAGCGGCAGCAGCCATCTTTGGCGGACAGTGTTCATATCGTAATGTTTACAAAGATCGGTTTCAAATCCTCTAGATAGCTGCACTGTGCAAGATTCTGCAAAAGAGTGGCCTGACACCGATTGATTCACTTCATTTTGTGCCAGGCAAAATTAACAAGATAAGAAAGCAGTATTTGGGAGACAATGTTTTGTGGAGTGACAAAGTTAAAGTTTTGCTAAGCCAACAACGTGAAGAAAACATCACAGTAGATACAAGTTCGCTGTTGACTTTTATAAATCATCTTTGTGTTCATTTAGAAGAAAGGTTTCCTGAAGATGAATGGTCAGCTTTTGATTTCCCTGCAATTGTAGATTGTGACTTCACATTTGGTGATGAACAAGTTAATGCCTTATGTCTAAAATATCATGATTTTCTAGCTGAAAATACTGTAAATAGTTAAATGATTTCAAATTTTTCATGCAAGAAAAAATTAAATCCAAACTGATTTCCAACTTTGCTCAAATGGTGGCATTTGTACTTCAAAATGAACAGTTTTGCAACCTTGCGCTGTTGATGGACACTGGGGGAACCTTTCTTGCATCTAGTGCGGACTGTGAGCAAGATTTTAGCCTGAAAAATCAACTCAAAAACAAGCTGAGAAACCGTTTAGGTGAATGTCATTTGGATATGTGAATGAGAATCAAAAGCTATCAATTGGATGGAAGTTCGATTAGTCTAGATAGGGTTTACAAAGAACACGTAAATGCCAAAGACAGGAGAGAGAAAAATAACTGAGTGACTTAAGTATGCATGTTATTTTGTTGTTATTCTGTGCAGTTTTATGCCAAGTATTTTGTAAACCTACATAAACTGCCCCATGTGTGCATTCAGTGTGCACATACTTTTGTCACAGGAAAAAAATTTGCACAACATAAGATTTTTGTGCACACTGACTACTAAAAATTAGAGGGAACATTGATTATAATCCAGATCGTTGATATAGATGTCAAACAACAGGGCCCAGCACCGATCCCTGTGACACATCACAAGTCACAGGCCTCCAGTAAGAGAGGCAACTATCTACCACCACTATCTGTCTTCTCCCACAGAGCAAATGTCCAATCCACTTTACTACCCGATCTTGAATGCCAAGTGACTGAAACTTCTTAACCAATCTCCCATGCAGGACCTGGTCAAAGTCCTTGTTAATGTCCATATAGGCACTATCGACTGCCATGCCTTCATCAAACTTTGTGGTATCTTCATCGAAAAACTCTAAAAGGTTTCTTAGACGTGACTAAACATGCACAAAGCCATGTTGACTATCTTAATCAGTACCTGTCTATCCATATATTTACATATATCTCCAGTCCCTGAGAACACTGTCCGACATTTTTCTCACTACTGATGTCAGGCTTACGGGCCAATAATTTCCTGCTTATTCTTAGAGCCTTTCTTGAACAACATGAGCTAACCTCCAATCTTCTGGCAGCACACCAATAGCTAAGGATGTTTTAAATGTCTTTCCTCGGGCTCCTGCAGTTTCTGCAGTAACCTCCCACAGGATCCCAGGGAACACCTTGTCAGCCCCTGTGGATTTATCCATCCTAATTTTCCACCAGTCAGCAAACACCTCCTCCCCTGTATAGGGTCCATGACCTTGCTGCTGCGGTATTGCTTCACAGGAGATGGGCACAGAATCCATAAATTCTGTGTCCATCCCCTGAGTATCTGCATTAAGGAGGGAGACTGGAAGACTAAATGAGTGATGCAATAACAACAACCTCTTACTCAACATCAGCAAGAGCAAGGAGCTAATTATTGACTTTAAGAGAAGGAAACCAGACCCCAGAGCAGCAGAGGTGGTGAGGGTCAGCAACTTTAAATTCCTCAGCATTATTTTGGAGGACCAGTCCTGGGCCTCTCCAGTTAAATACAATTAAGAAGAAAGCACGGCAGTGCCTCTTTTCCTTAGAAGTTTACAAAGATTCAGCATGACATCTAAAACTTTAAGAAACTTCCAAAGTTGTGTAATGGAGAGTATATTGACAGGCTGCATCACAGCCAGGTATGGAAACACCAATGTCCTTGAATGCAAAATCCTACAAAAAGTAATGCATACGGTCCAGTCCATCAGGAGTATTGGGGATTGGGAAGCTTTTAAATATCAACAGAAGGCAACTAAAAAAGTCATTAAGAAGGTAAAGATGGAATATGAAAGTAAGCTTGCCAATAATATTAAGGAGGATACCAACAGTTTCATCAGATACATAAAGTGTAAGAGAGAGGCATGCGTGGATATCAGACCGCTGAAAAATGATGCTGGAGAGGTACTAATGACAGACGAAGAAATGGTGCACAAACTGAATAAGTAGTTTCCATCATTCTTCACTGTGGATGACAATAGAGGTATGGTGGAAGTTCCTGGTGTCAGGGGTTATGAAGTGTGTGAAGTTACCATTACTAAAGAGAAGGTTCTTGGGAAACTGAAAGGTCTGCAAAGTAGCGTACGTCCCAGGGTTCTGAGAAAGGTAGCTGAAGAAACTGTGGAGGCATTAGTAATGATCCTGCAAGAATCACTAGATTCTGGAATGGCTCCCAAACTTTGGACACCGGAGGATACAGTCTCAGAATAGAAGAGCATCCTTTTTAGAATGTAGATGAGGAGAAATTTCTTTAGCCAGAGAATGGTGAATCTGTGAAATTCTTTGCCACAAACAGCTGTGGAGATCAAGCAGAGGTTGACAGATTCTTGATTGGTCAGGGCATGACAGGGGGATGGTAAGAGTCTGGGGCCGAGAGAAAAAATTGGATCAGCCATGATGAAATGGTGGAACAGACTCGATGGGTCAAATGGCCTAATTCTGCTCCTACATCTTATGGTCTAATGGAATAAAGCCTCCTAACCATAGAACACATCTGCATGAAACACTGTAGAAGGAAAGCAGCATCCCCACCACCCAGGACATGCTGTTTTCTCACTGCTGCCATCTGGAAGAAGGTACAGGAGCCTCAGGGCCTACACCACCAGGTTCAGGAACAGTTATTACCCCTCAACCATCAGGTTCTTCAACCAAAACTCAACTTCACTTGCCCCATCACTGAAATGTTCCCATAGAGTCGCTTTCAAGGACTCCTCATCTCATGTTCTTAATATTTATTGCTTAATTGTTTATTATTATTATCTTTCTTTTCGTGTTTGCGCATTTTGTTGACTTTTGCGTACTGGATGAATGCCCAAGATGGTGCAGTCTTTCATTGATTCTATTCTGGTAATTATTCTATAGATTTATGTGAGTATGCCTGCAAGAAAATTAATCTCAGGATTGTATATAGCGACATACAGTATATGTACTTTGATAATAAATTTGCTTTGGACTTAAAACTTTGAGTAAATACAAATGCAAAATATCCATTTAAAATCTACCCCATCTGTTTTGGCTCCACGCCTAGCTTACCACTCTGATCTTCCAGAGCACTAATTTTATCCATTGCAATCCTTTTGCTATTATTAAATCTGTAGAAGCGCTTAAAAGAAAATTCTCCTTCACCTTGTCTACTAAATCAACCTCATGCCTTCATTAGCCCTCCTGATTTCCTTCTTAATATCTCTTGCATTTCTTATACTCCTCAAATACCTCATTTGTTCCTACATGGCTAAACCTGCTATGCAACTCCTTTTTGTTTCTTAACCACAACCTATGGAGTCACTTTCAATAACTCTTCATCTCATGTTCTCAATATTTACTGTTTATTTATTTTTATCATCATTTCTTTCTTTTTGTTTTGGCATAGCTCATTGTCTTTTGCATACTGGTTGAACACCCAAGTTAGTGCAGTCTTTTGTTGATCATATTATGTTTTTATTATTCTATTATAGATTTATTGAACATGTCAATACACTTACTTCGAACTCCCTAAATTGACTTTGCAGGACCCATGTCATTAGTACCAACATAGTCCATGATCTCTGACTGTTCACCCTCCCACTTAAAGATACTGAGGACTTAATCTGAGATGTCCCTGAACCTGGCATCTGGGAGGCAACAAACCACCTAAGAATCTTGTTCTCATCGACAGAACCCCCTTTCTGTTCCCCTAACCAACAAATCCCCTCTCACTACTACTCACCTCTTCTCTCCCCTTCCCTTCCCTTCTGAGCCACAGAGCCAGACTCAGTGCCAGAGACCTGACCATTGTGACTTTCCTCTGCTAGGTCATCGACTCAACATTATCCAAAGTGGTATACTTGATGTTGAGGGGAACAGCCACAATGTTCCTCCACACTGGCTCCCTATCCCCCTTTCTCCCTCCTGACAGTCACCCATTTACCTATGTCATGCAACTTGGGTGTAACAACCTCCCTGTATGCCCTATCAACCCCTCAACCTTCTGAATAATCCGGAGTTGATACAGTTCCAACTCCAACTCCTTAACAGGGTCTGTTATAAGCTGCAGCTGGATGCACTTCTCGCAGTTGTAATCGTCAGGGACACTGGAGTTCTCACTGCCTTCCCACAACCCACAAGAGCAGCATGCAATTATCCTGCCTGGCATTCCCACTGTTCTAAACGTGCAATAAATAAGCATGAAAGAATAAATAATAATTTAAAAATCTACATATGGCCTACATATCTCCTTGGGGAAGCCTCGATGAGCCAAATCCTCAAGCCCCCACTCACATAATGGCCACTCTGCTTAAACCTGCTTCTTTTTATTGGTCCTTGACAAGTGCCTAACTATGCACAATCCAATGTCTCCTCAGGAATTGTGAGGTGCAAAATGAGCCAACTTCTCCCACTCTCTTCTTTTAAACTCTCATCTCTCTATGTAAATCAATGTCTTGTTGGAACAGTTGCACACAAAATTCTTCATACAACAAAAATCCAGGAATCAACCTGATGAATTATTACAGAACTCTATATACAGGTATGTCTATGGCAAGTACATCTCCTTCAACAAGGAAAGATATGGCCTTAGTGAAGCCCCTTATGATTTAAGTAAGACCTCTTTACTCCTCAACTCAAACTTCCTGTGATAAAGGCCAATATCCTATTTATACAAACATCCACATTCCCATTGAACATTAGCATTACCTCACCTCTCAGTAGTCTGAAGACAGTTTACTAAAGTGGATGATCTCATTGTTTTCCACATTTCATTTTAATTTCCCACCCACTCACTCAGCGTGTCACCCCCCCCCCCCCCGAGGCCCTTCTCTTCCTCTTCTACACTCACAATTTAATATCGTCAGAAACTAGGAAATGTTACATTTGGTCCCTCAGCATAACCACCACAGATTGTAGATAACTGGAGCTGAAAACTAGTCTCTGCCGTACCCACCCAGCTTGTCAATACACTCCATGTTACGACCTTTCATCTATATTTTCCTGAGCTGATTACAATACAGAACAGTACAACACAGGTATAGGCCCTTCAGACCACGATGTTGTGCTGAACTAATTAAATGCTCAATTAAACTAATCCTTTCTACCAACACAATGTCCATAATCCTCCATTCTCTGCACATTCCAATGCCTTCTAATACAGACAATATCCTAGTGAACCCTTTCTGCACTCTCTCCAAAGCCTCCACATCCTTCCCATAATGGATCATCAGAACTGTATACAATACTCCAGATGAGGCCAAACTAGAGTTTTATAAAGCTGCAACACAACCTCCTGACTTTTGAACTCCTCATCGAATAAAGGCGAACCAGCTGTAATCTTCTTTACCATCCTATCAACCTGTGTAGCCACCTTCAGGACAATATGGACTTGGGCCACAAGATCTCTCTGTTCATCAACACCGTTAAGGAATCTGCCATTGACTGTGTCCTATCCCCTTATATTTGATCTCCAAAGTACAACATTTGGCTGGATTAAACTCCATATGCCATTTTTCCACCACTATCTACAGCTTAACTACATCCTTTGACAGTCTTCTATACTATCCAGAATACCATCCTGGAGGAGGAGAAGATGGCAACGTGACGCAGCTCGCGCGGCCTCTCCGATGAATGATATCTGTAATCTGTCAAATAAGGGACCGTGCACAATCCTGATTTGATGGAGACAGACGTGAGAGTATAGAGGAACATCTGGAGAAACTTCTGAAATGCCGCTGCTACTGTGTGGTAACCGGAATCTTCGGAGCTGAAGGCCCCAAATCCTCAGCTTTGCTTGTTTCAGCAGCTGGGGCAAGGTCAAAGGCGCTCAGCAGAGGATGGCACTCGGGAGGCTGTATCGGAGGGGCTGGTCAGAGGCTCGAAGTTTTTGGATGGACGGACTCAGTGTCGGCTGTGGTCTGGTGCTTCCAATGCATCGGCAAGTTGTCGGTGCCTGGAGGTTTATGGCAGGGAGTTTCTCCCTTTTGCTGCCTGCTATCGGGGACTTGGGAGTCGATCAGGACTTGAGACTTTTTTTGTTTTATGGTGCCCATGGTCTGTTCTTTATCAAATTATGGTATTCATTTGCACTGCTGTAACTATATGTTATAATTATGTGGTTCTGTCAGTGTTAGCCTTTGGTTTGTCCTGTTTTTCTGTGATATCACTCTGGAGGAACATTGTATCATTTCTTAATGCATGTATGCATTTCTAAATGACAATAAAAGAGGACTGAGTGTTCTCATAATCTAATCTAATCTTCATATCATTTTACTAACATAGTAACCCACCCATTTAATTTTACATCCAGTTCCACAGAAGAATTGTGGTGGGCCATTCAGCTATCAAGTCCATGCCAATTTACAGACAGCAATCCCATCCTGTAACCAATAATCACGTAACCAGCTTTCCTCACATTCCCATCAGCTCCCCCAGAGTTATCCACCACCACATGCTGGGGATTGTTACTGCATCCAATTAATCCACTGTCCCGTCTCGCTACCCTTCCCAACCTGGTCCATTTGCCAATTACCACCACTTGACCTGCCCCCCCTCCCATCCCAATGCCTACCTCACTCCATCATCTTTCCCTTGTCTGGTAAGTATCACTCACCAACCTCTATCCCCAAAAATTTCCCCTTCCCAACCCTTACATGATTCCATCTGCTCCTCATTCCCCACTTCCCTGGTTCCTGGTTCAATCTATTGCCTTTTGTCTCACCCCTCCCTCTTAATTCCATATACTGGCCATCTTCCCTTGACACCCAGGTTGAGAACTGAATCTCCATAGCTGTTCACCCTGTGAGTAGGGGTTAGCCTGTCTCCATTGTTTCTGCGACGTTGAGGGAGAGGTTGTTTTCTTGACACCACTGTGTCAGGGTGATGACTTCTCTGTAGGCTGCCTCATTATTTGAGATTAGGCCAATCAGTGTAATGTTGTCAGCAAATTTAATTAGCAGATTGGAGCTGTGGGTAGCAACACAGTCATGGGTATACAGAGAGTAAAGGAGGAGACTAAGTACACAGCCCTATGGGGCACCTGTGTTGAGGGTCAGAGGGGCAGAGGTGAGGGAGCCCATCTGGCGGTGATCTGACAGGAAGTCCAGGATCCAGCAACACAAGGTAGGGTGAAGGCCGAGGTCTTGTTGAATCTCTTGTCAAGATTCAATGTTGCAAAGCAATAAAACATAATAACTTCCAAGGGGGTGAATACTTTTTATAGGCACTGTATATGTACTTTGATAATAAATTTATTTTGAACTGTCTCCAAATTAATTGTCCTTTTATTTATTCTAGAGACATTTGTAATCTCTTCTGCATTCTCCTTCCCTTTTACTTTATCCTCACTTTTTCAAACTGTTCAACCGTTGAACCAACTATTTGGTTTAAAGGCACAGTTTGATGCATCACACTGACTGCAATTTTGCCCTATCAACTGCTATGTCTAACCTGCCTGCATAGATATTGGTCCCCCTCAAGTACAGGTGTAATTGTAGTTTGTACTTTCCCCAGAAGTGTTCCCAATGATCCAGAAATCTGAACCCCTGCTTCCTGCATCAAATCATCAGTGACACATTCATCTGCCAAATCATTCATTCTTACCCTTCACTGGCTCATGGCATAGGCAGCAATCCAGAGATTATGGCCTTTGAGATCCTGCTTTTCAGCATGCTACTCAACTCCAATATTCTCTCTTCAGAACCTTATTCGTTTTCCTAGCGATGTTGTTGGTACCAACATCCAGCTGTACACTCTCCCACTTAGAATCCTGTGGGCCCAATGTGAGATAATCCCTGACCATGGCACCTTGGAAGGAATATGCCACCTGGGTCTCCTTCACATCGACAGAATTCCCTGTCTTATCCCCTATCCCCACTACATTCCTCTTCTCCCCAGAGTCAGTGCCAGAGACCTTCCTTGGAGTGTCTGACTGAGAGGTGATCACATAGAAGTGTAGAAAATCATGGAGTATGGACAGCAGCAAGTGGCCAGTCATCTCCCCCCCACCCCACCTCGAGCTGGGGAATCAAGGACTAGTAGGCAGACATTTACGGTGAGAGGAGAAAGATTTAAGAGGAACTTGAGGGGAAACTTATGTTTACACAGAAGGTGGTATCTACAGTATGTGGAATCAGCTACCAGATGAAGTGACTGAGAAAGGACAAAGAAAACTTTTAAAATGCAATTGGACAGGCACATGAGTAGGATGTGGACTAAATGCAGGTAAATGGGACTAGCCTTAATGGGGTATTTGGTTGGCATAGACTAGCTAGATCAAAAGGCATGCTTCCATACACCAATGGGAACAGATTTAGTGCCTGTGAAAATAGCGAACTTGTTCAGTTTGTTTCTCACTTCTCTCTGAGTTAGGAGTCTGTGGGTTTAGCTCTCACTCTAGAAACCACATTAGAAGTTCAGCTTGAACGTTCAGTGTAACAGCGAGGGGTTACTACATTATTACAGGGGGCTCCTAAGATTGTTATAGCCAGGCGTGTAGTGGGGATAACTCCCACTACCTAGTAAATACTCCCAAAGGCATGTGCCTTGATAGCCTCTGACAACCAAGTCCAGCTCCTGGCTTTCACATGTGGTTTAGCTACTAAACCCGGCAGAACCGTTTCTACTGACAGGAGAAGGGGCAAGGGTGGATTCCTGCCACCTTAAAACCAGTTGCTTCGATATCTGGGGTTCATCAGCAGTGGTGGGCAGCTCATCCAGGAGAATGCAAACTCTGATCTTAAACCTCTGCTGCCTGGTGGCCATACCCACTCATGGGGAAGGCTTTGGAAGTAAACCCCGAGGGAAAAATCCAGAGCTGGAGTCTCCAAGGCAGTCCTATGCTGAGTTCAACGCTGACTGGCAACTCCTGCGACATTGCTGATACCAAAATGCATCATTTGCCTTTCATTTGGGTTCATCATCTGTGTAGAGAGGAGGGACTTGCTACATGGGCAACAGCTTGCTCTCCATATTGTACGGCCCTGGAGTGCGTATCTAGACAGCTAAGACACAACATGCATGGTTGGCCCTGACCGATGGAGGCCTATTACAGGGGGTACATTTCATAAGATATCACACTGAGGACCAGGTCTATGCAGTTGCAACAATGGGGTACTAGTGATCATTTTTAGTTACTTCAGCCCACTGAGCCTGTGCTAACCAACAAATACAAGTTACCATAATCTTAAACACGAGGAAATCTGCAGATGCTGGAAATTCAAGCAACACACACAAAATGCTGGTGGAATGCAGCAGGCCAGGCAGCATCTATAGGAAGAAGTACAGTCGACGTTTCGGGTCGAGACCCTTCATCAGGACTAACTGAAAGAAGAGCTAGTAACAGATTTGAAAGTGGGAGGGGGAGGGGGAGATCTGAAATGATAGGAGAAGACAGGAGCGGGAGGGATGGAGCCAAGAGCTGGACAGTTGATTGGCGCGGGAGGGATGGAGCCAAGAGCTGGACAGTTGATTGGCAAAAGGGATACAAGGCTGGAGAAGGGAAAAGATCATGGGACAGGAGGCCTAGGGAGAAAGAAAGGGGGAGGGGAGCCCGGAGGAAGATGGAGAGCAGGCAAGAAGTTACAGTGAGAGGGACAGAGGGAGAACAGGATCCCACCACCAAGCGCATCTTTCCCTCCCCCCGCCTTTCTGCTTTCCGCAGGGATGGCTCCCTACATGACTCCCTTGTCCATTCGTCTCCCCCAGCCCTTCCCACCGATCTCCCTCCTGGCACTTATCCTTGTAAGCGGAACAAGTGCTACACATGCCCTTACATTTCCTCCCTTACCACCATTCAGGGCCCCAGACAGTCCTTCCAGGTGAGGCAACACTTCACCTGTGAGTCGGCTGGTGTGATATACTGTGTCCGGTGCTCCTGATGCGGCCTTCTATATATTGGCGAGACCCGACATAGACTGGGAGACCATTTCGCTGAACACTTATGCTCTGTCCGCCAGAGAAAGCAGGATCTCCCAGTGGCCACACATTTTGCCAATCACCTGTCCAGCTCTTGGCTCCATCCCTCCCCCTCCTGTCTTCTCCTAACATTTCGGATCTCCCCTCCCCCTCCCACTTTCAAATCTCTTACCATCTCTTCTTTCAGTTAGTCCTGATGAAGGGTCTCGACCCAAAACGTCGACTGTACCTCTTCCTAGAGATGCTGCCTGGCCTGCTGCATTCCTTACCATAATCTTACACTGATCTGATTTCATTCCCATCAACTCCCCCAAGGTTCCACCTCTCACCCACACACTGGGGACAATTTACAGTGGACAATTAGCCCACTGACTCACATGGTTTTGGAATCTGGAAGGAAACAGAGCATCCAAGTAAAACAAGTGGTCACAGGGGGAATGTACAAACTCCATACAGGCAGTGCTGGAGGTCAAAGCAGAACTTGATTCATGGAGATATGAGATAGCAGGAAATCAACTCATCCACTTGTGCCACTGTGGGAGATTGGTCTGTGTCTCAAGCTGCTTTACACAATATTCCAACTGCATAGAGACCACATGGGATCCAGGGGAAACAGCCAACTGGATATAAAGTTAGCTTGGTAGAGGAAGGCAGAGGGAAGTAGTACAAAGGTTTAAAGGTTCATTTATTATCAAAGTGTACAATTCTGATATTCTTCTCCAGATGGAGGGTTGTTTTCAGGCTGGGGAACTGTGACAAGTGGTGTGCAGCAAGGACTAGTACTGGGCCCTCTGTCGCTGGACACTTACAGTATGTTAATGCTTTGGATGACAATATTGGTTGGTGACTCCACATAACACCAAAACTAGTTGTGTAGTAGACAGTGAAGACTGTTGGCTAAATTTGAGAGATAATTTAGACCAAGGGTTCCCTACATGGGGTCAGTTAATGGTAGGGGTCCATGCATAAAAAAGGTTGGGAACTCCACAGATACCACCTGACCTGCAGAGTGCTTCCAGTATCTGCTCATATTTACAGCAGTGTCTGTGGAAGCAGGGAGTGACAGCTGCTAAAGAAAGAGGAACAGAGCCATTATGCAGCTTCTTTCACAACTGGAGGAAATGTATGCTGGAGTTCCCCCAGAGGAGTTCCTGGGTCTTTGCCTTTCCATTTGCCAATGCCTTGGGTGCAATGACCAGAATATTCAAATCTGCAGACAATCCAGCTCTTGGGAGTGCTTGTTAACTGTGAAAAGTACAGTAATGGACCAAAAGGCAGACAGGAAAAAAAGAGATACAGACAGGCTAGGAGACAGGACCAAGGAGATAGACATGCTAGAAGACAGAATCAAGGAGAAATGGATAGACTAGGAGGCAGGATCAATGAGACATAGACAGGCTAGGAAACAGGACCAAGAAGATATGGACAGTCTGTGTGATAGGACCAAAGAGCAATAGGCAGGCTAAGAGACAGGACCAAGGAGATATAGACAAACTAGGAGATGGCAACAATGAGATATACATAGTCTAGCAGACAGGACCAAGGAGATATAGACAGGCTTGGAGACAGGACCAAGGAGATATAGACAGGCTTGGAGACAGGACCAAGGAGATATAGACAGGCTTGGGGACAGGACCAAGGAAGTATAGACAGGGTTGGGGACAGGATGAAGGAGATACAGACAGACTAGAAGACAGGCAGAGAAGTAGCAGATGAAGTTTAATGCTGAGAACCATGAAGCATTAAATAATGAGAAGTAGAGGGTACCGTTCTAAAAGGGGGAAAGAAGTCACAGAGGGCATTGTAGAGGAGCAGGTAAAGCCCCTACCTTTCAGCTCAGAGATTCAGGTTCAGTACCGACCTCTGCTACTGTGCATGTTCTCCCTATAACTGCAGTTATCCCCCCGGTGCTCCTGCTCCTTCCCACATCCTAAAGGCTGTGGATTTGTCAGTTAATTATCCTGGTGAAAATGAGGGGTACAATCTGGGAAAGTTGGAAAATAAAAATTTTGGGGTAGAAACCAGGTTGTTCATAGTCCACATGGACTCAGTGGCCCAGGGGTCACTTTCTATGCTATATGACTCTATATGGTTGAGAAAGTGGTTAAAAAGGCACTTCGGAATTGTGGGCTCTATGCATAGAGGCAGAATAGCTGGCAAATAAGAATAACTTGGATGGGACATGTTGGTCAGCATGGACCAGAAGGGCCTGTTTCTCTGCTGTTTTACTATGATAACCAGATCAAGGAAGTCATGATGGAAAGTGTTTTAGCCACATCAGGGGGTTTGTGTCTCGAGACCATAAGACATAGAAGCAGAATTAGGCCATTTGGCCATCGAGTTTGTCCCACCATTTCATCATGACTGATCCATTTTCCCTCTCAGCTCAAATCTTCTGCCTTTCTCCTTTATCCTTCATGCCTGACTAATCAAGAATCCCTCAATCTCTGTCTTAAATATACATAGGCCTCCACAGCTGCTTGTGGCAAAGAACTCCAAAGATTCACCTCTCTCTGGCTAAAGAATTTCCTCCTCATCTCCATCTAAAAGAACTCCCATCTATTCTGAGGCTGTGTCCTCTTATCTTAGACTCTTCCACCATAGAAAATATCCTCTCTATATCCAGTCTGTCAAGGCCTTTCACCATTCGATAGGTTTCAATGAGGTTGCTCTCCATTCTTCTGAATTCCAGTGAATACTGGCCAGAGCCATCAAACACTCTTGATACGACAAGCCGTTCAATCCTGGAATCATTTTCGTGAACCTCTTTGAACCCTCTCCAGTTTCAGCACATCCTTTCTAAGATAAGGGGCCCAAACCTGCTCACAATGCCTCACCAGTGCCTTATAAAGTTTCAACATCACTTCCTTATGGACACCACACTTTGGTAAAGATGTGAAGACTTTGGAAATGGTTCCTCCTGAGACTTTAGTTTTGTGGACAGAGAGGTGGGCAGGGAAGAGGAAGTGTGGCAGTTCAGCAACTTTCAGATTGAATCATGGGGAAGACTTGATGGGCCAAGTGCACTACATCTATTTCCTTGTGTACTTACATCCTTGAATAATTCCTTGATACAACTGCCATTTTCCAAATCAGCATTCTAAAGCCTTTTGTCTGTCATTATGCTTGGTACCATGCAATCTCCCAACCATGAGATAAGGCTTTCTGACTGGATTAAAGACATCTCCCTACCTTTGCAAAGTCACGGACATCAAAAAGATCGAAAGCATCAAACAGATCGTTCCTTCGCATGCCAAATGTGTCACAGCAGGTAGACAGGAAGGTCCGAATATTCTTCAGACACAGGAACTGAAGGGGAAAGGTTAACACATTAATTGTGACAGTGCAGGAAATTCAAGACAACTGGACAAACATCTGCAGTCTACTCACCCAAAGTAAAACAATTACCTCAAAGAAATAAATTAAGACCATTCCTTAGACAAAGTTTAACAGAGCCCTACAATATGGTAACTGGCCTGTCTCCTTGCCAACCATCAATAACCCATTTACACTCATCCCATTTTATTCTCCCTATATTCCCATCAACTCCCCCCCAACTTTCTACCCCTAACCCACATATTGGGGGTAATCTACAGCAGCTATTTAACCCACAGACCAACACATCTTCAGAAGGATCAGTTGTGCAAGTTGGGGCTGTTAGCTTTGTTGTTCCTTTGAGGTTAAAAGAATTGAATTTGATGTGCCCAGAGAGAGTAAATATGAAGAATCTGTTTCCCTCGGCAGAGGCTTCTCACTTAAGTGTCTAACAATAATCAGCCAGCACTGATGGATTGCTGTCGCTCTGATACCGTTTCTCCATGACTGCAATACCCTGGTGAAACCTTTCAGCATGCTCGTCACTGACACTGTCAACATTTGCCGGGAAGAGGTCTAAGTGAAAATGTAACAAATGAATCTTTAGTGACGTGCACGTCATGGTTTTGTACGCTTGAAGTATGCTGTCAATCAGCTGCATATAGTTTGGTGCTCTGTGGTTGCCAAGAAAATTTTCAACACCATCTTGACAAGCCTTCCATGCAATTTTCTCCGGTCCCACTAGAAGTTCTTCAAATTGCCTATTATTGATGACCTGTTTGATTTGTGGACCAACAAAAATGCCTTCCTTAATCTTGACATCAGTTATTCTGGGAAATATCTGTCTCAAATATCTAAACATAGACCAGCTATAGACCGGTTAGCCTGACCTCAGTGACTGGGAAGATGTTGAAGTCAATTGTTAAGGATGAGGTTATGGAGTACTTGGTGACACAGGACAAGATAGGACAAAGTTAGCATGGTTTCCTTAAGGGAAAATCCTGCCTGATGAACCTGTTGGAATTCTTTGAGGAGATTACATGTAGGATAGATAAAGGGGATGCAGTGGATGTTGTATATTTGGATTTGTATAAACTTGGATGTCGTATATCCCACTTTTTCTGGTGGACGGAGCGTAGGTGCTTGGTGAAGCAGTCTCCCAATCTATGTCGTATCTCGTACTCTTCTCCACTGATGCAGCACAGGTCTCATAGCTGAAGGTAGATTAGGCTATTCAATGGATTCCTTGTTTTTAGCAGAGAAACCAGACACATTGGTCAGATAGAAGTAGCAGTCTGTGACATGATCCTTCCACTCTAGACATATCATCGGGATAGCAAACAGCACAGACTGCCAAGTACCTCTGAGCCAGGCTCAGAGATTGACAGCACATGTTGCGCAACAAATGTGAAGATCCCAGGGTTGCCAAATTTACACCCAAAGTAGAGCAAATAGGCTTTCTTAATAAGAGAAGCCATGCTCCTTCTTTGAGATTTAAGGGAGCACACATCACAACCCACTAACCAAAGAAGCATATTGATGGAACACAGCTCCATCTAAGTGTGGGGGGTTGTGGCTTATTCTGTCGAAAGTCGCTTTGGCACAATTGGTTAGTTTCGAAACTGCAAGTGTTTTTTTTCCCATTGGTTAGCTGCCTGGTGTCCAGTTTTAACTAATCTGGGTATAAAATAGCATGTAGAATGGGCTTGTTCTCTCTTCCTTTGTTTAAGGCAAGCGGTGCACATAACCATTGGGCAGATATGCTCTGTGTGTGCTTTTAACTGAATACATTTATTGAATATTCAGCTTTGTAGTTTCTGTAACTTAGGGAACATAAATGTAAATGTTTAGTAGTTTTTTTCGTTGTGAGTAAATATATTTACTCACAGTCAGTATTTTCTGTCTCACTTACCAAATCCTCAAAAGTTACACTAAGGGAGCACTGTATCAACTGAGGGAGCAGCCCACCGTCTGAGGGAGAATACTGAGGGAACACCACACTGTCCAAGGGAATACTACATCAACTGTGGGAGCGGCCCACCATCCGAGGGAGCGTACTGATTATTTTTTACAAAAATACATTTATCGCAACTTCTTCATTCTACAATAACAGCACGAGGCACAATAACAATGACTAACACAGACTAAATTAAAACATTTCTAACCTGATCTAGGATAGCATTGACCCCATGCGGCACCTTACAGTCCCTGAACACCTCCATGACACCAGTGGAGACTGTGTGTTCTATCTCCAGGTGACCATTACCTTCAGATATACCCCTTGAGCATTGCAGGCAGTCAGCTCAGGCAGAACCCTCCACTGCCTGCCTGCAGAATCCAGACAGCTATTGTGGCCTGCCTGGGAACAACCTTACTAAGACATCCTCTTTTCTCGTCCCTTCCCCCATACCAGCTGATCAAATCTGAAGAGGGTAAGGGAATGCCCCACCATCTGAGGTAGCTGAAGGAGCACACCACCATACAGGTCATTACACTCAGGGACTTGGGTATATATTTTCATGACTGTGTGTTTGTTCGCTATTCTAAGTATACGTGCTACGTGTTGTGGATGACTGTTAGCACTGTGCTTTGCAACTTGGCCCCAGAGGAACACTGCTTCGTTTGGCTACTGCTGAGTGACATCTGAACTTGAACTTAAAGAGGCGCTGCACTGCCCAAGGGGACGTGCTGAGAGGGCACAGCATGGTTCAAAGGAGCAGCCACCAGCCAAGGGAGCGCCCTACCCTCTAAGGGAACATGTTGACAGTGACCCAATGCCTGTGGGCGCACTCCATTGTCTATGGTAATGTACTGAGGGAGCATCCCACAATCCGAGGAAATGTGCGAAGGAAGTGAACCACCACGGGAGGGACAGCGTTAAAGGTGATAGAGTTACACAACTTGGAATTAGGCCCTTCGGCCCTACTTATCCACTCTGACAAAGATGCCTTACGGAGCTTGTGCCTTGCCCACATTTGGCCCATATCCCTCTAAACCTTTCCTATTCACGAGTGTCTTTTGTTAATGTACCTGCCTCAGCCACTTTCTCTGGCAGTTCGTTCCCTATACCCACCACCCTCTGTGTGAAAATCAGGACCTGAGGTCCCCCTTTAAGACCTTCCCCTCTAGCCTTAAACCTGTGACCTCTAATTTTAGACTCCTGTACTTCTGGATGTACGTGCAGAGGGAGCGCCCTGTGTCATGAGAAGGGTTTGGCTCCTTACCTGAGACATGTGTGGCCGCTGGCTGATGTGCTTGGTGCTGATGCAGCCGGACCTTAGCACCCCGAGCAGTCGGCACAACAGCACTCCGTCCCGCAGACTCTGCGCTAACTCGAACAACCGCGCCTCCGGGCCATTCAGCCGGTGTCCGGGGGGCAAAACTCCACAGGCAGCCAGCCAGAGCGTACACTGCCGCCAAAGCTCCATCCCGCCGCCGGAGCTAGTCTGCTTCTCCCCGCTCAGCCTCTCCCCATCCGCCGCCGCCGGTCCTTCTCTCCTCCTCCCCTCCCTCCTTCCTCTCCTCTCTCTTTTCTGCCCTACCCTGCCTCTTTTTCTCTCCCTTTCCTCCTCCCTCCCTCACCAGCCGTTCCTCCTTTACGCCTCTTTCCTCACGCTTCTCCTTTCTCGGTCTTTCACTCTATTCCCTTTCCTCCCACTTTAGCTCCCTCAACCCCTCCCTTTCTCTCTCTGTCTCTCTCTTCCGCCCCCACTTTCTCTGTACTCAGCCGAACCGCCGAGTTATTTTCAGAGCCGGAGCCCTTTTTCCGTCCGCTACTTTGGCCTCTCCAGAGCGCGCCCGAGACGAAGGCGTGCACCATCGAGAACGCGCGCTATGGGGAGGCCCTCGAGGTCGCGTGGACGCGGACAACAGGAGGCAGCGCCGCTCGGCCCATCCTAAGCATAGCGACCCCCTCCGCTGTCCTTACGGGATTAACCCTTTGCCCTGTGGCCGGGTGACCCCGCGGCTGCTTCACTGGCCGAGAGACCAGGTTGGTGCCGAGCTCCGGCACTCTTTGCTCTGCAGCGCCTGGATTTCACGCGGGTGTCTACATTTCCTCCCATATCCCAAAGGATAAGTGGGACCTCTTCTGGGGCAGGTGGGACCTGTACAAGAGAAACGGGTTACACTTGAACTACAGGGGGACCAATATCCTTTCAGGGAGGTTTGTTAGTGCTATTGGGGAGGCTTTAAACTGGATTTGCAGGGGGATGGGAACCAGAGTGCCAGAGCTGACAGTGTGGCTGGGGTGAAAATAAATGATGTTAAAAGTTCAAGCAAATCCGCTAATAGAAAGGTTGTGAGTGGTGGTAAAAATCTTCTGAGGTGTATGTATTTCAATGCTAGGAGTATTGCGGGGAAGGCGGATGAGTTGAGGGCGTGGATTGACGCGTGGAATTATGACGTTGTAGCAATTAATGAAACTTGGCTACAGGAGGGGCAGAACTGGCAGCTTAATATTCCAGGGTTCCGATGTTTCAGATGTGATCGAGACAGAGGAATGAAAGGTGGGGGAGTAGCATTGCTTGTTAGGGAACATATTACAGCAGTGCTCAGGCCGGACAGACTAGAGGGCTTGTGTACTGAGTCCTTATGGGTGGAGCTGAGAAACAGGAAAGGTACGGCCGCATTAGTGGGATTGTATTACAGACCATCCAATAGTCATCGAGAATTGGAAGAGCAAATCTGCAGAGAGATAGCAGGCAACTGCAGGAAATATAAAGTTGTGGTGGTAGGGGATTTTAATTTTCCATACATTGATTGGGTCTCCCATACTGTTAGGGGTCTAGATGGTTTAGAGTTTGTAAAATGTGTTCGGGAAGGTTTTCTAAATCAGTATATAGAGGGACCAACTAGAGGGATGCAATATTGGATCTCCTGTTAGGAAACGAATTAGGGTAAGTGATGGAAGTCTGTGTAGGGGAGCACTTTGGTTCCAGTGATCATAACATCATTAGTTTCAACTTGATCATGGACAAGGATAGATCAGGTCCTAGGGTTGAGCTTAACTGGAAGAAGGCCAAATTTGAAGAAATGAAAAAGGATCTACAAAGCGTGGATTGGGACAGGTTGTTCTCTGGCAAAGATGTGATCGGTAGATGGGAAGCCTACAAAGGAGAAATTTTGAGAGTGCAGAGCTTGTATGTTCCTGTCAGGATTAAAGGCAAAATGAATAGGAATAAGGAACCTTGGTTCTCAAGGGATATTGGAACTCTGATAAAGAAGAAGAGGGAGTTGTATGAAATGTATAGGAAACAGGGGGTAAATAAGGTGCTTGAGGAGTATAAGAAGTGCAAGAAAATACTTAAGAAAGAAATCAGGAGGGCTAAAAATGGACATGAGGTTGCCTTGGCAGTCAAAGTGAAGGATAATCCAAAGAGCTTTTACAAGTATATTAAGAGCAAAAGGATTGTAAGGGATAAAATTGGTCCTCTTGAAGATCAGAGTGGTCAGCTATGTGTGGAACCAAAGGAAATGGGGGAGATCTTAAATAGGTTTTTTGTGTCTGTATTTACTAAGGAAGCTGGCATGAAATCTATGGAATTGAGGGAATCAAGTAGTGAGATCATAGGAACTGTACAGATTGAAAAGGAGGAGGTCCTTGCTGTCTTGAGGAAAATTAAAATAGATAAATCCCCGGGACCTGACAGAGTGTTCCCTCGGACCTTGAAGGAGACTAGTGTTGAAATTGCAGGGGCCCTGGCAGATGTTTAAAATGTCACTGTCTACAGGTGAGGTGCCGGAGGATTGGAGAGTGGCTCATGTTGTTCCGTTGTTTAAAAAAGGATCGGAAAGTAATCTGGGAAATTATAGGCCAGTAAGTTTAACATCAGTAGTAGGTAAGTTATTGGAGGGAGTACTAAGAGACAGAATCTACAAGCATTTGGATAGACAGGGACTTATTAGGGAGAGTCAACATGGCTTTGCGTGTGGTAGGTCATGTTTGACCAAACTATTGGAGTTTTTCGAGGAGGTTACCAGGAAAGTGGATGAAGGGAAGGCAGTGGATATTGTCTACATGGACTTCAGTAAGGCCTTTGACAAGGTCCCGCATGGGAGGTTAGTTAGGAAAATTCAGTCGCTAGGTATACATGGAGAGGTGGTAAATTGGATTAGACATTGGCTCAATGGAAGAAGCCAAAGAGTGGGAGGAAAGAATTGCTTCTCCGAGTGGAGGCCTGTGACTAGTGGTGTGCCACAGGGATTGGTGCTGGGTCCATTGTTATTTGTCATCTATATCAATGATCTGGATGATAATGTGGTAAATTGGATCAGCAAATTGGCTGATGATACAAAGATTGGAGGTGTAGTAGACAGTGAGGAAGGTTTTCAGAGCCTGCAGAGGGACTTGGACCAGCTGGAAAAATGGGCTGAAAAATGGCAGATGGAGTTTAATACAGACAAGTGTGAAGTATTGCATGTTGGAAGGACAAACCAAGGTAGAACATACAGGGTTAATGGTAAGGCAGTGAGGAGTGCAGTGGAACAGAGGGATCTGGGAATACAGATGCAAAATTCCCTGAAAGTGGTGTCACAGGTAGATAGGGTTGTAAAGAGAGCTTTTGGTACATTGGCCTTTATTAATCAAAGTATTGAGTATAAGAGCTGGAATGTTATGATGAGGTTATATAAGGCATTGGTGAGGCCGAATCTGGAGTACTGTGTTCAGTTTTGGTCACCAAATTACAGGAAGGATATAAATAAGGTTGAAATAGTGCAGAGAAGGTTTACAAGGATGTTGCCGGGACTTGAGAAACTCAGTTACAGAGAAAGGTTGAATAAGTTAGGACTTTATTCCCTGGAGCGTAGAAGAATGAGGGGAGATTTGATAGAGGTATATAAAATTATGATGGGTATTGATAGAGTGAATGCAAGCAGGCTTTTTCCACTGAGGCAAGGGGAGAAAATAACCAGAGGACATGGGTTAAGGGTGAGGGGGGAAAAGTTTAAAGGGAACATTGGGGTGGGGGCTTCTTCACACAGAGAGTGGTGGGAGTATGGAATGAGCTGCCAGACGAGGTGGTAAATGTGGGTTCTTTTTTAAGATTTAAGAATAAATTGGACAGATACATGGATGGGGGGTGTATGGAGGGATATGGTCCGTGTGCAGGTCGGTGGGACTAGGCAGAAAATGGTTCGGCACAGCCAAGAAGGACCAAAAAGCCTGTTTCTGTGCTGTAGTTTCTATGGTTTTCTTTTCTATAACTAGTGACTGAATTGCCCTCATCTGTAAGTGGGCGGCAGACTCAGAGTAAAACCTCGAGAATCAGGCCCTTTGGCCCATATATTCCAGTGTGTAATACTCCAGACTATTAATTGACATTTTGGGAGCCTCTGGTGCCAATGATTTCAAAATCCCGCCCTCTGCAGGAATACTAAACAACTGACTCCCGAACGTAAACCCGTGGTTATCGCCCCTCGGTAGAGGAGTGCTGCTGTACACCTGTCCAAATACTCTTTACCATCTCTATGATTATAGACTTCTCTGCTCTCTATTGTTATCGAGCTTTCTGGGGTCAGGTTCACACCTGACTAAAGTCTCCTTACCCTCCTTAAGACTATTGACCCCCTCTGAGGACGGATTTATTCCTGTCTACCCTCTGTGGTTATAGACCCCTCTGTGGGGCAGGTTAACTCCTGTCTAAACCCTCTGTACCCTCTCTATGGTTATGGACCCCTCTGGGACAGGTGCACTCCTGACTAAACTCTCCATACTTTCTGTATGGTTATAGACCCCTCTGGGGACAGATTTACCCCTGTCTACCCCCTTTATCATTATAGACCTTTCTGAGGTCGGTTCACTCCCATCTTAATTCTTTATGGTTATTTACCCCTATGGGGACATATTTTCTACTTTCTAAACTCTATACACTGTTGTTATAGACCTCTCCTGGGGTAGTTATACTCTTGTCTACCCTCTCTATTTCTCTTACAATTTTGTAAACCAGTGCTGCAGTCTTGAGGGATCTGGCTACCTTCGTAGAGCAGCGATCTGTTCCATTGGGGACCCGAGTCATCCCAACCACAAACTGTTCCAGCTGCTACCATCCGCAAAACAGTAACGCAGCATAAAAGCCAGGAACAACAGGCTCTGGGACAGCTTCTTCCACCAGGCCATCAGACTGATTAATTCACACTGACAGAAATGTACTTCTAAGCTATATTGACTATTCTGTTGTATATTTTACTGCACATACTATTTATTACAAATTACTATAATTTGCACATTGCACAGACAGAGACATATTCATTCCTCATGTATGTGTAGGATGTAAGAAATAAAGTCAACTCAATTCAATACACCCCTTGGTTGGTATATGGGTTAAATTTGTGGCCTGTACTTTAACACATAGTCATAGTTATAGAAGACTTCTGCACAGAAACAAGCCCTTTAGCACATCTAGTTGGTGCTGAACTATTAATTTGCCTAGTCCCAGTGAAGGAACATATAAATCATACTTCTATATTAATAAAGTCTTTAATATATATGGATTCATATATATTAAACCCAACTTGTCCATGCCAAACAAATTGCCTAAACGAGTTTGTCCCATTTGCCTGCATTTGGTTCATATTCCTCAAATTCTTTCCCATCTGTGTACCTGTCCAAACATCATAGAGTCATCGAAAACTACTGCACAGAAACAGGACCTTCAGCCCATCTAGTGTGTGCTAAACCATTAATCTGACTAGTCCTATTGACCAGCACCTGGACCACAGCCCTCCATACCACTCTCATCCATGTAGAAACCATAGAAAAACTACAGCACAGAAACAGGCCTTTTTGGCCCTTCTTGGCTGTGCCAAACTATTTTCTGCCTAGTCCCACTGACCTGCACACGGACCATATCCCTCCACACACCTCTCATCCATGTAGCTATACAAATTTCTCTGAAATGTTGAAATCAAACCTCCAATCTACAACTTGCACTGACAACTTATTCCAGACTCTCACTACCCACTGAATGAAGAAGTTCCCCTGCATGTTCCCCTTAAATATTTCACCTTTCACCCTTAACACATGACCTCTAGTTCTGGTGGAAAAAAGCCTGTTTGCATTTACCTTATCTATACCCCTCAAAATTTTGTATATCTCCATCAAATCTCCCCTCAATCTCCTATCTTCCAAGCAATAAATTCCTAACCTATTCAACCTTTCCCTATAGCTCAGGTCCTTCAGACCCGGCAACATCCTCCTAAATTTTCTCTGTATTCTTCCAATATTATGTACAACTTTCCTGTAGGTAGGTAACCAAAACTGACACAATACTCCAAATTAAGCCTCACCAATACCTTATACAATTTCAACATAACATCCCAACTCCTGTACTCAGTACATCAATTTATGGCCAATGTGCCAAAAGATTTCTTTATGACCCTGTCCACCTGTGACACCACTTTCGAGGAGATATGAATCTGTAATCCCAGATCTCTGTTCTACCACACTTCTCAGTGCCCTTATAACTATTGGAATTAGTTGTTTTTATGATTTTAATAAGGTATTAGTTGAATTAATGTAAGACTAGAATTGTAGTTTTAATAACATTTTAAACTGTATTTTTCACAATACACAAGTTGTGTTTGTCTCCACCTACTGGTGATAAAGAGGTATAGCAGTTACATAACAATTTACAAACACCAGTACAGATGCTGGAAATCCAAAGCAAAGCACACAAAGTACTGGAGGAATCCCACCCACCTGGCTTCACCTATCACCTTTAGCTGACCTCTTTCCCCTGCCCCCTCCCCACCTTTTTATCCTGGCATCTTTCTCAGTCCCAAAGAAAGGTCTCATCCAAAATATTGACTGTTTACTCTTTTCCATAGATGCTGCCTGACCTGTTGAGTTCTTCCAGGATTTTGTGTCTGTTGCTTTAAATGCTCAATGTCCACATTCAGTGCATACTCTTCTGACTATGTACAGGGCCTCTCAAGTGACAGCTGCTCGGTTGCTCAAGAGGTTCTTGAGGTATCTAATATCATCATTCAATGAGCAAGTCCAGCAGATCTAGCTACACTGTTGCCAGTAGACATAGAAAACCACGCTGACTGTGCAAGAACAATAACATGCCAGGAAGATGCAGATTACCATAAGGAAGTGCCAGATCTGCTTCTCGTCACTAATGGCTGCTCAACCATTGAGGGAGGAATTCAAATGGCTGGTTGGACTGTTGTCACAGAAAATGAAGTGATGGCCTCAGGAAATATAGCTCATGTTACCTCTGCACAACAGGCCGAACTGAAAAGTGACCACAATGAAAGCTGTGGAAATGTATTCACAGACAGAACTGCAAAAAGGGCAGCAAGGGAAGGAATGAAGAAAATAGAAGAAAACCTGATAACTCAAACATTAGAAACTAAATTGAATTCTTGAACATACAAGAACTCAATGCACAGACCAAGAGAAATGGTCCTGGATGGACAATCTCAGAGGTTGATGTACTCATTATGGCAGATAGTTTAATTAATTGTGTGAAGCTAACCCAAGTTGTTCAGTCTGATTCTCAACAAGTGTTTGCTGCTTAGAGTGATCCATTGGAAGGAAGACACACCCTGATTCTTGACAAGTGGGTCCAGGCCAAGAAACCACACAAGGAACTACTGGGAGCTTAGTGGGAAGGTCCTTAGCAAGTACCGTTAATTACCAATTTGGTAGGCAAGGTCAAAGGTAAAGTGGATACATGCTGGCCACTGTAAATGAGCTAGAGTGACACCAGATTAAGACCGATGCAATGAGAAGATTTCAAGCATGCATATGGACATCACAGATTTTATTTTGATGTTTGTGGTGTTATGTGTTTACCTACTTTTCCTACTCATGATGTGCCAGTTGAAATGACTCCTAATGGGTATCACACAAATATGCAGATGCTGTTAATGATTTGAATTGTTGGGGATGTCAATACATACCACATACCACAAAGTATTCAGCAATGTCAGGCATTCCTGCAGATCCACGCTCAGAATCAGGTTTAATACCACCGGCATATGTTGTGAAATTTGTTAACATAGCGGCAGCAGTACAATACATGATAATATAGAAAAAAGCTAAATCAATTACAGGAAGTATATATAAAAAATAGTAAATTAAAAATTGTGCAGAAACAGAAATAATGTTTTTTAAATGAGGTATTGTCACTAGGTTCAATGTCCATTTAGGAATCGGATGACAGAGGGGAAGAAGCTGTTCCTGAATTTCTGACTGTGCCCCATCAGGCCTCTGTACCTCTTTCCTTACAGTAACAATGAGAAGAGGGCATGACCTGGGTGATGAGGGTCCTTAATAATGGACGCTCATTATGAGGCATCTCTCCTTGAAGATGTTTTGGATAATAGGGAGACTAGACCCAAGATACAGCCGACTAATTTTACAACTATCTGTAGCTTCTTTCAATCCTATGCAGTAGCCCCCACATACCAGACAGTAATGCAGCCTGTCAGAACGCACTCCACAGTACTGTAGAAGTTTTCGAGTGTTTTACGTAACAAACCAAATCTCCTCAAACTCGGAATGAAATATAGCTACCATCTTGCCTTCTTTATAGCTGATTTGATATGTTGGGTCCAGATTAGATCCTCAGATCTCTCCATGAGGATTGGTTCATGTTCCCTTGTCCTACCCTTTCTGAAATACACAATCAGTTCTTTGGTCTTACAGATGTTAAGTGCAAGGTTATTGCTGTGACACCACTCAACTAGCTGGTATATCTCACTCTTGTAAGCCCTCTCATCTCCATCTGAGACTCTGCCAACAATGGTTGTATCTCAGCAAATTTATAGATGGTACCTGAGCTGTACTTAGCTACACAGTCATGGGTATCTAGAGAGTAGAGCAGTGGGCTAAGCACATATCCTGACATACGTGTTTGTGTTGTCCAAGAGATCTGAGGCCATGTGAAGAGCCACTGAGATTGTGTCTGCCATTGACATATTGTGGCAATAGGCAAATTGTAGGTCCAAGTCCTTGCTGAGGCAGGAGTCGATTCTAGTCATGCCCAACCTCTCAAATTACTTCATCACTGTAGAATTGAGTGCTACTGGATGATAGTCATTAAGGCAGCTCACACTACTCTTCTTGGGCACTGGTATAATTGTTGCCCTTTTGAAGCAGGTGGGAACTTCCAACTAAATCAGTGAGAGAATGGGAACAAGTATGTTACCTTTTCATTAAACATTATGGTGATTGTGATGTAGGTACTATATCTGTGGTTCACCATTCTGACAAGAGACACGAATAGTCATAGTCATACTTTATTGATCCAGAGGGAAATTGGTTACACAATGATCATTCACCCTTCCTATAATCTCAAATTAAGTCATTTATGTGAACACAATCAACATAATGTGATGTTCCCAATGTTGGGGAAGTCCAGAACGAGGGGTCACAGTTTGAGGATAAAGGGGAAGTCTTTTAGGACCGAGATTAGGGAAAAACTTCTTCACACAGAGTGGTGAATCTGTGGAATTCTCTGCCACAGGAAACAGTTGAGGTCAGTTCATTGGCTATATTTAAGAGGGAGTTAGATATGGCCCTTGTGGCTAAAGGGATCAGGGGGTATGGAGGGAAGGCTGGTACAGGGTTCTGAGTTGGATGATCAGCCATGATCATACTGAATGGCGGTGCAGGCTCGAAGGGCCGAATGGCCTACTCCTGCACCTATTTGCTATGTTTCTATAATTTGAGAAACAGCACAACCGACCCTATCTATATTATAACCCCAAATATAACTAATTTGGCTGACCACATTCATAAAGAAGATGCTAAACTACATCCAACTAATGGATAGGATTTCTCTAATTGGATTAATTTCAGTCTTGGGAGTAAAAATCTTTACATTACATGAGGAGTAAAAGTCTTTACATTACATCTCCATATAAATGTGCAATAAGCAATCATAGCAATTTATAATTTATAATAAATAGAACAGTCAATGCAATATAGAGTACACTCAAATGAGATGAGTTAATCAGTCTGATGGCCTGGTGGAAGCAGCTGTCCTGGAGCATGTTGGTCCTGGCTTTTATGCTGCAGTACCATTGCCTGAATGGTAGCAGCTGGAATAGATTGTGGTTGGGATGGCTTGGGTCCCTAATGATCCTACTGGCCCTTTTTACACACCTGTCCTTATAAATGTCCTGAATCATGGGAAGTTCACAAATACAGATGTGCTAGGCTATCCGCACAACTCTCTGCAGAGTCCTGTAATTAAGGGAGGTACAGTTCACATACTTCGTTTTTTTCTGTTTCTCTAAACCATGAATCCCCTATATCTATAACTCGACTCATCTCCCCACCCCACAGAGCCACAGAACCAAATTCAGAGCTGCCCACTCCAGCTTTTTCCCGGTAGGTCATCCCACTCGACAGTATCCAAAGCAGTATACTTATTATTGACTGGAACAGGGCTGCGTACTGAGTCCCCTCCTTTAATCCCTGTATACCCATGACTGTATCACCACCCACAGCTCCAACCTGCTAATTAATTTTGCTGACAACACTACATTGATTGGCCTTATCTCAAACAATAACAAGGTGGCCTCTGTGGCACCTGACACAGTGGTGTCAAGAAAACAACCTCTCCCTCAATATCACAGAAACAAAGGAGCTGGTTGTAGATTACAGGAAGAATGGAGATGGGCTAACCCCTATTGACATAAATGGCTCTGGGGTTGAGAGGGTAAACTGCTTCAAGTTCCTTGGCATCCACATCACTGAGGACCTCACGTGGTTTGTACACAGCAGCTGTGTGGTGAAAAAGGCACGACAGTGCCTCTTTCACCCCAGACAGTTGAGGAAGTTTGGTATGGGCCCCAGATCCTAAGAACTTTCTACAGGGGCACAATTGAGAGCATCCTGACTGGCTGCATTACTGCCTGGTATAGGAACTGTACCTCCCTTAATCGCAGGACTCTGCAGAGTGTGGTGTGGACAGCCCAGTGCATCTGTATTTGTGAACTTCCCATGATTCAGGACATTTCCAAGGACAGATATGTAAAAAGGGCCTGAAGGATCATTGGGGATCCAAGCCATCCCAAACACTATCTATTCCAGCTGCTACCATCCAGGAAGCAGTACCACAGCATAAAAGCCAGGACCAACAGGCTCCGGGACAGCTTCTTCCACCAGGCCATCAGACTGATGATCTCATGCTGATATGAGTGTACTCTATATTACATTGATTGTTCTATGTATTATGAATTATTATAAATGAATATTTTTTCACATTGCACATTTAGATGGAGACATAATGTAAAGATTTTTACTCATGTGTGTGAAGGATGTAAGAAATAAGGTCAATTCAATTCATTTCAATTCAACAGCCACAGGGCTGCCTGTTCCCTTTCCATCTCCTGACACTCACCCAGGTACCTTCCTCCTGAAACTTAGGGGTGACTACCACCCTGTAACTCCTATCTATCACCTCCTCATTTTTCCATATGAGCTGAAGGTCATCGAGCTGTACCTCTGGTTCCCAAACACATAAGTGTTTCTCCCAATGGCAGGTGGTGACTAGTGGGGTGCCACAGGGCTCGGTATTGGGACCACAGCTGTTTACGATTTACGTCAATGATTTAGAAGGCATTGTGAATAACATCAGCAAGTTTGCTGATGATACTAAGCTGGGTGGCAGTGTGACATGTGATGATGTTAGGAGAATTCAAGGTGACTTGGATAGGCTGGGTGAGTGGGCAGAAACTTGGCAGATGGCGTTTAATATGAATAAGTGTGAGGTTATTCACTTTGGGAGCAAGAACAGGAAGGCAGATTATCTGAATGGTATGGAGTTAGGTAAGGGTGAAATACAAAGAGATCCAGGAGTACTTGTTCATCAGTCTCTGAAGGTGAATGAGCAAGTGCAGCAGGCAGTGAAGAAGGCTAATAGAATGTTGGCCTTTATTACAAAGGGAATTGAGTAGAGCAAGGAAATCCTTTTGCATTTGTACAGGGCCCTGGTGAGACCACATCTGGAGTATTATGTGCAGTTTTGGTCTCCAGGGTTAAGGAAGGACATCCTGGCTGTGGAGGAGGTGCAGCGTAGGTTCACTAGGTTAATTCCTGGGATGTCCGGACTGTCTTACGCAGAGGTTAGAGAGACTGGGCTTGTACACCCTGGAATTAAGGAGATTGAGGGGGGATCTGATTGAGACACAAGATTATTAAGGGATTGGACAAGATAGAGGCAGGAAATATGTTCCAGATGCTGGGAGAGTCCAGTACCAGAGGGCATGGTTTAAGAATAAGGAGTAGGTCATTTAGGACAGAGTTGAGGAGAAACTTCTTCTCCCAGAGAGTTGTGAAGGTGTGGAACACGCTGTCTCAGAAGGCAGTGGAGGCCAATTCTCTGGATGCTTTCAAGAAGGAGCTAGATAGGTATCTTATGGATAGGGGAATCAAGGGTTACGGGGACAAGGCAGGAACTGGGTATTGATAGTAGATGATCAGCCATGATCTCAGAATGGTGGTGCAGGCTCAAAGGGCCGAATGGTCTACTTCTGCACCTATTGTCTATTGTCAAACATGATCTCTAAGGAGTTACAGCTCAGTGCATTTCATGCAGATGTAGCTATCAGGAAGTCTGGAGGTTTCCCAAAGTTTCCACATCTCACACAAGGAACGTCCCACTAACTCTGGACTCATTTTCACTGCACTAGTTATGTACCAGCAGAGGAAAAAAACCTTGTTGCACACTTAGAGGCCAAGCCTGTTTGCCCAAGCCTGTTGTGCCAAAAGCAGACCACTTCAACACTGTCCCACTCCACTTACATCTCCTTTCTTTTTATTGGCTTAAACAATGACTCACTCCCAATGAGACTTGCAGGTTTCAAATGTCTCCCGCCCTGCAAGATGTCACTCTCTCACTTGCAACTTTAAAATGTCCTTTAAATTCTGCCTCAACCACTTCCTTTGGCAATTGCCTCTGACTATCCACACGATCAATGCCTCTCATCATCTTATATCTCTATCAGGTCACCTCTCATCCTCCATCACTCCAAGGAGAAAAGGCCGCGTTCACTCAACCTGTTCTCGTATAAGGCATGATCCCCAATCCAGGCAACATCCTTGTAAATATCCTCTGCACCCTTTCTATGACTTTTACGACTTCTACATCCTTCCTGTAGTGAGGCAACTAAACTGGGCACAGTACTCCAAATGGAGTCTGACCAGGGTCCTATATAGCTGCAACATTACCCCTCGGTTCCTAAAAACAATCCAATGATTGATGAAGGCTAATTAACCACAGTCAATCTGCACAGCTGCTTTGAGTGTCCTATGGACTTGGACCCCAAGATCCCTCTGATCCTCCACACTGCCAAGAGCCTTACAATTAATACTATATTCTGCCATCATATTTGACCTACCAATATGAACCACCTCATACTTATCTGGGTTGAACTCCATCTGCCATATCTCAGCCCAGTTTTACATCCTACCAACATCCCACTGTAACCTCTGACAGCCCTCCACACTGTCCACCACACCCCAACCTTTGTTTCATCAGCAAATTTACAAACACATCACTCCACTTCCTCATTCAGGTCACTTATAAAAATCATGAAGAGTAGCAGTCCCAGAAAAGATCCCTGAGGCACACCACTGGTCACCAATCTTCATGCAGAATATGACCTGTCTGCAACCACTCTTTGCCTTCAGTGGGCAAGCCAGTTCTGGATCCACAAAGCAATGTCCCCTTGGATCCCATACCTCCTTACTTTCTCAATAAGCCTTGCATGGGGTACCTTATCAAATACCTTGCTGAAATCCATATACACTACATCTACTGTTCTACCTTCAATGTGTTTAGTCACATTCTCAAAAAATTCAATCAAGCTCATAAGGCATGACTTGACTTTGACAAAGCCATGCTGACTATTCCTAATCATATTGTGCCTCTCCAAATGTTCATAAATCCTGCCTCTCTGGATCTTCTCCATCAACTCACCAACCACTGAAGTAAGACTCACTGGTCTATAATTTCCTGGGCTATCTCTACCCCCTTTTTTGAATAAGGGAAAAATATCCGCAACCCTCCAATCCTCCAGAACCTCTCCCATCCCCATTGATGATGCAAAGATCATCGCCAGAGGCTCAACAAACTCCTCCCACACCTCCCATTGTAGCCTGGGGTACATCTTGTCTGGTCCCAGTGACTTATCCAACTTGATGCTTTCCAAAATCTCCAGCACATCCTCTTTCTTAACGTCTATATGCTCAAGCTTTTCACTCCACTGTAAGTCATCCCTACAATCACCAAGATCCTTTTCCGTAGTGAATACTGGTAAAGTATTAAGGACCTCTGCTATCTCCTCCTGTTCCATGCACACTTATATACTGTCACACTTGATTGGTCCTATTTTCTCACATCTTATCCTCTTGCTCTTCACATACTTGTAGAATGCCTTGGGGTTTTGCTTAATCCTGTCCACCAAGGCCTTCCCATGGCCCCTTCCGGCTCTCCTAATTTTATTTTCAAGCTCCTTCCTGCTAGCCTTATAACCTTCTAGATCTCTATCATTACCTAGTTTTTTTGAACCTTTCATAAACTCTTTTCTTCTTGACTAGATTTACAACAGCCTTTGTACACCACAGTTCCTGTACCCTACCATCCTTTCCCTGTCTCATTGGAATGTACCCATGCAGAATGCCATGCAAATATCCCCTGAACATTTGCCACATTTCTTCTGTATGTTTCTCTGAGAACATCTGTTTCCAATTTATGCTTCCAAGTTCCTGCCTGATAGCCTCATATTTCCCTTTACTCCAATTAAACGCTTTCCTAATTTGACTGTTCCTATCCCTCTCCAAAGCAATGGTAAATGAGATAGGATTGTGATCACCATCTCCAAAACGCTCTCCCACTGAGAGATCTGTCACCTGACTAGGTTAATTTCCCAATACCGTACCAGATCAAGTATAGTTTCTCCTCTTGCAGGATTATCTACATATTGTATCAAGAAACCTCCCTGAACACACCTAACAAACTCCACCGCATCTAAACCCCTTCCTCTAGGAACGTGGCAATCTACATTTGGGAAATTAAAATCTCCACCACAACAACTGTTGTTATTACACCTTTCCAGAATCTGTCTCCCTATCTGCTCCTCAATGTCCCTGTTACTATTGGGTGGTCTATGAAAAACACCCAGTAAAGTTATTGACACCTTCCTGTTCCTAAACTCCACCCACAGAGACTCTGTAGACAATCCCTCTATGACTTCCTCCTTTTCTGCAGCCGCAACACTACCTCTGATCAACAGTGCCACACCTCCACCTCTTTTGCCTCCCTCCCTGTCCTTTCTGAAACATCCCTTCTTAGCTCTGTTCTAAAGAGTTGCCCCTGAATTTTGAGGCTGTGCCCTCTAGATCTGGATACCCCCAGTGTAGGAAGCATCCTCTCCACATCCACCATATCTAGTCCTATCAAAATGTTGTTGGTTTCAATGAGATCCCCACATACTCTTCTGAATTCCAGTGAGTACATGCCCAAAGTTGCCAAATGCTCTTCATATGTCAACCCCTTCATTCCCTGAATCATCCTTGTGAACCTCCTCTGATCTCTCTCCAACGACAACACACTCTTTCTGAGATCTGTCTCCCAAAACTATTGACAATATTCCAAGTGCAGCTTGACTACTGCCTTATAAAGCCTCAGCATTATCTCCTTGTTTTTATATTCTATTCCCATTGAAATAAATGTCAACATTGTATTTGCCTTCTTTACCTCAGGCAAGATTTCCCTTTACAGAAACCATGCTGACTTTGACTTATTTTATCATTAGTCTCCAAGTACCTCGGAACCTCATCCTTAATAATAGACTCTCACACTTTCCCAACCACTGAGGTTAGGCTAACAGGTCTATAATTTCCTTTCTTTTGCCTTCCTCCTTTCTTAAAGAATGTAATGACATTTGCAATTTTCCAGCTCTTTGGGACCATGCTAGAATCAAGTGATTCTTGAAAGGTTATGGTCAATGCATCCCTTATCTCTTCTCTCAAGACTCTGGGATGTAGTCCATCTGGCCCAGGTGACTTATCCACCCTAGGACCTTAGAGTTTGTCGAGCACTTTTCCCTTTGCAATAGCAATGACACTCACTCCTGTTCCCTGGCACACTGCTAGTGTCTTCTACTGTAAAGATTGAAACAATACTTAAGTTCATGTGCCATTTGTTTGTCCCCCATGACTACCTTACCAGCAGTTTTTTCCAGTGGTCAGATATCAACTCTTTCATTCTTTGTATAATTGAAAAAACATTTAGCATCCTGCTTTATATTATCAGCTAGTTTGCCCTCATATTTCACTTTCTCCCCTCTTATAGCTTTTTTTTAAAAAGTTGTTTTTTGTAGGATTTTAGAACCTTCCCAATCATCCTACTTTTCTACCTTATATGCATTTTCCTTGGCTTTTATACAGTCCTTAACTTCCCTTGTCAGCAATGGTTGCCTTGCCCTGTCATTTGAGAACTTCTTTTTCAGTGGGGCATATCCATCCTGCGTCTTGTGGACTATTCCCAGAAACTTCAGACATCTCTGTTCTGCCGTCATCCCCACCAATATCCCTCTCCAAACCACCTGGACAAGCTCCTCTCTCATGCCTCTGTAATTCCCTTTATTCAATTGCGATACTGATACATGTGACTTATGCTCCTCCTTCTCAAATTGCAGTATGAATTCAATCATATTATGATTACATCCTCCTCAGGGTTCCTTTACATTAAGTTGTCTAATCAAATCTGGGTTATTACACAGCACCCAATATAAGGTAGCCTTTTCCCTTGTAAGCTCAAGTACAAGATGATATAAAAAGCCATCTCATAGGCATTGTACAAGTTCCCTCTCTTGTAATCTGATACCCTGATTTTCCCAATCCCCTTGCATATTGAAGTCCCCCATTACAATTGTGTCATTACCCTTATTACATGCCTTTTCCAGCTCCCTTTGCAATCTCAACCCCACATTGTGGCTACTATTTGGAGGCCTGCATATGATTCCCATAATGTTTTTTTTTAAACCTTTGCAGTTTCTTAACTCCACCCACAAGGATTCAATTTTCTCCGACCTTATGTCACTCCTTCTAAATTCCATCTTTTACCAACAGAGCCACACCACCACCTGTGCCTTCCTGCCTGTCCTTTAGATACAAGGTATATTCTTTGATGTTAAGCTCCCAACTATGACTTTCTTTCAGCTGTGACTCAGTGATGCCCACAACGCCATACTGAACAATCTCCAATGGTGTCACTGTCTTGACCATTATATCCCCATTTTCTCCAAATTCCCTTTGATTGTGCCATGGTTCCAATCGTTAAGTCCCCATTTCATCCAAATTTCCTTTGATGGTGGCACACCTGGTTTTCATCAAGACCTGCAGTATAAGAACCCCGGCTTTGCACCCACTAATTGCCAGATCATTGGTTTTGCCAGTGTTATTAACATTTCCCGACTGCTTAGGATTGTGTTCTACGTTTTGCTTCAATACCAAGATTTATCTGTGAAACTCAGTCTCTCCGTGTCAAGTATTCTAAGTTTTACTTCAGCACCAAGATTTACCTGTGTAACTTCGT